>NC_090021.1:14714228-14911728 GCF_037176765.1 Anolis sagrei
GTCCAGATTGCCATATGATACAACTATTCTTAAGAAACATCCTCGGAAAGGAAAGCTGTGATCAAGGCCTATCAGACCTGAAGTCAAGTGCCTCTCTCAAAAAAGAATCCAAAGTATGAGTCCAAAACTTTGATTAAGAACGTCATTTCTCAATATTGCCTTAAGTGGATCTTTTGTACTGTTGAAACATATGCTGATATGTTTCTTGATTTTGCAGTGGTGGTTGTTTTGTAATTGCATTTTTATTATGTAAACTGTTCAGATCTGCATCTTTAAAATCAGCACCCTGATATATAAATATTGTTCAGTATGCTTTTCCTTATAGATTGCATATAGTCAAGTTGGCAGATTTGGGTTTGTTAGCCAGCTGTTTTGGTGCTAATCTGCTGTTTCATATTTCTTTGCTTTCTTTTGGCAACTTGTGTGTGGGTTTGCATTTTATTTAGTATTGCCATTTTGGAAAGTCAGTCAAATCATCAATACAGTTTTATCTCTGTCTTGCTTTTTAATGAAAAGGTTTTTTTAACTGGGCATAATTCTATGGGTGATCTAGTTATATTTCAATTTATTTACTTACTTCATTTATATACCGTTTTTCTCACCCAGGGGGAGTGGGGACACACAAAGTGATTTCCAACATATTCACGGCAAAATTTGATGCCTAACAGACATATAAAAACCTAGCATAAAAGCAACAGTAACACACAACCATAAACTAAACTATTAAACCATATTAAACAGAAAAACGTAAGCAACATTTAGACATTCAAAACATGGAATTAAAACATATTAATATAAACATTAAAATCACATAATCCAGAAACCATAGTCCGAGGCCTTTCCAAATGTCAATTGGACATAATCCTGTTCATTTCTTTCACTGCTTACTGCCCAAAGGCTTGGTCCCACACCAATGTTTTTTACTTTCTTTCTGAAGACCAAAAGAGAAGGCGCTGATCTAATTTTGTCAGGGGGAAAGTTCCACAGGTGAGGAATCACCACTGAGAAGACCTGTCACTTGTTTCCACCACTCGCACCTGCGAAGGAGGTGGGACACAGAGCAGGGCCTCCCTGGACAATCTTAACCTCCTAGATCAGTGTTTCTCAACCTGGGGGTCAGGACCCCTGGGGGGATTGTGAGGGGGTGTCAGAAGGGTCATTAAAGACCATCAGAAAACACAGCATTTTCTGTTGATCATGAGGGTTCTGTGTGGGAAGTTTGGCTCAAATCTATCATTGCTGGGGTTCAGAATGCTCTTTGATTATAGGTGAACTATAAATCCCAGAAACTACAACTCCCAAATGTCAAGGTCAATTTCCCCCAAACTCCACCAGTCTTCACATTTGGGCATGTTGAGTATCCATGCTAACCTTAGATATGCAGATGATACCACTTTGATGGCCGAAAGCAGGAGCTGAGGAGCCTTCTAACCAAGGTGAAAGAAGAAAGTGAAAAAGCTGAGTTGCAGTTAAAAATCCACAAAAACAAGATTATGGCAACCAGACAGATGGAGAACTGGCAAATAGCGGGAGAAAACATGGAGGCTGTGACAGACTTTATATTTCTAGGCACAAAGATTACTGTGGACACAGACTTTAACCAGGAAATCAGAAGACATTTATTTCTTGGGAGGAGAGCAATGACCAATCTTGATAAAATAGTAAAGAGTAGAGTCATCACACTGGCAAAGAAGATCCGCATAGTTAAAGCAAAGTTATTCCCCATAGTAACCCATGGATGCAAGAGTTGGACCGTAAGGAAGGCTGAGTGAAGGAAGATAGACGATTTTGCACTGTGGTACTGGAGGAAAATCCTGAGATTGCCTTGGACCGCCAGAAGATCCAACCAGTCCATACTTCAGGAAATGCAGCCCCACTGCTCACTGGAGGGAAGGATATTAGAGACAAAGACGAAGGACTTTGGCCACATCATGAGAAGACAGGAAAGCTTGGAGAAGACAATGATGCTGGGGAAAACGGAAGGAAAAAAGAAGAGGGGCCGACCAAGGGCAAAATGGATGGATGTTATCCTTGAAGTGACTGGCTTGACTTAGAAGGAGCTGGGGGTGGCCACGGCCAACAGGGAGCTCTGGCATGGGCTGGTCCAGGAGGTCAAGAAGAGTTGGAAGTGACTGAGTAAATAAATAACAACATGCTACCTTAAGTCTGGGTACTTGGGAAAAGGTGGGGGAGGAAGGAAGGAAGGAAGGAAGGAAGGAAAGAAGGAAGGAAGGAAGGAAAAAAGGAAGGGAGGGAGGGAGGGAGGGAGGGAGGGAGGAAGGAAGGGGCAAACAGATTCAACCCCAAGAGCAGCCAAACGCTATTTGCTTCCACAGCCCTGTGTCCATTTGCATGCAAGTCTGACTACTATTCACTACATCACAATAGCTCTTCCTACACATTCTTAAACCCTGTGTTTGGAAATGCCCTCTTACCCCAGCCAACTCACTCAATGAATGTGCTCCAGCATGGGCTTCTCAAATTAATAAAGCATACTGAGATGTTGGTTTCCAGCTCTCTTAGAAAAGGAGCAAATCTGTTAGCATCCGCTATGTAATTTACTTGTTAAAAGGAACGGGAGAGAAGACAGCGGCTGAACTCTCCTTGCCTCCCCCCCAACCCATCCTGAAATACACACATTGGAACAAATTTAATTCAGACAGTTCATATTCCTCTTATGTTCATCAATGATGGCAAATTAAAACTGGTCTTATGCACTCGGTGCGCAAGGCCTGGAGTATTTAAAAGAAGCTCGATATGTTAAGCGCAGTATATCTCCAGAGAAATTAGGTATTGACTGCATGCCTCAGTGAGTAGAAAATCTACAAAAATCCATACCCTGCATTGATCCAAATATTACTTTTTAACACTACTAACAATGTAACAAATTTTTAAGATGTATGCCCAATGCAGGTATAATTCTCTTTAATTACCCAGGAACAAGCAGGAAAAGCAACACTATTTATGCGATGCATCTTTTCAAAAATGAATAAATGTCCAATAAGAGCTTGGTTGGATTCCAGGGTAAAAACAAGCCAACAGCACCCTTGGTCTTCAGCACAAGGAATTTAATTTGGAGGAATCAGAGCCATACATGCTAAATGTTTATTACTCATACAACATTTTTATAGCTTTACAGCTATTTTATCACGTTTGTCACAAGGCAAGTCGTAACTCCGTTTAAAAACCGGAGAAACTCAATTATATATGTGAAGCTGAGAGATTTTCTTTCCTGTTTTAGGAATAGAGGGTAGCAAAGAATTATGACGAGTTGATCTAATGATCCATTATCTATGCTGGAGTGGGCAACACGGAGCCTATAAAGTACATGGCTTGCAGGACGTTTGTGGCCCCTGGAACCCCACTTTTTCCATTTCCCCCATCCTTTGATAATCGTGGAAATCCCTCGTTGTTCATTCATTCAGTGCTTCTGAATTTTTGTGACCTCATGAACAAGCCTACGCCAGAGCTCCCTGTCGGCCGTCGCCACCCCCAGCTCCTTCAAGGTCAAGCCAGTCACTTCAAGGATGCCAGCCATCCATCTTGCCCTTGGTCGGCCCCTCTTCCTTTTTCCTTCCATTTTCCCCCAGCATCATTGTCTTCTCTAAGCTTTCCTGTCTTCTCATTATGTGGCCAAAGTACTTCATTGTATTGCCGAAGGCTTTCATGGCTGGAATCACTAGGTTCTTGTGGGTTTTTTTGGGCTATAGGGCCATGTTCTAGAGGCATTTCTCCTGACGTTTCGCCTGCATCTGTGGCAAGCATCCTCAGAGGTAGTGAGGTCTGTTGGAAGAGCTCTTTGCCCCACCCCAGCCATTCCACAGATATATAAACATGGCCCTATAGCCCGAAAAAACCCACAAGAACCTAAAGTACTTCATCTTTGCCTCTCATATCTTTCCCTCCAGTGAGTCAGGTTTTTGGGGCCAAAATTATGGATTTTGTGATGTCTTATGGATTAATTGAACCCTTTATTTATTTATTTATTTATTTACCATGTTTGCACCTCACACTTCTCACCCCAATGGGGACTCAGGGCGGCCTTACAAAAGGCAGTGATTCCATGCCATACACAAATATGTCCATAAAATAAACAAATACAATTAAAATCCAAGCAGTCAAGACATCAATTAAAATAATGCAATCCAAATCATAATCCATCCAGGGCTGTTCCATTTGTCAATGTCATTAATTCATGGTCATTTATTGCACTGCTCCAGTTACTGGTCAAAGGCTTGGTCCCAAAGCCACATCTTAAGTTTTTTTTCCCAAAGGTAAGGAAAGAGGGGGCTGATCTGATTTCATAGGGAGGGAGTTCCACAGATGAGGGGCCACCACTGAGAAGATCCCAAATTTTTAAGCTATAACTCTGACACAGGGCTCAGCAATTATTATTATTATTATTATTATTATTATTATTAAACTTTATTTGTACCCCGCTAGCATCTCCCGAAGGACTCGATGCGGCTTACAAAGGCCAAGGCCTCAATACACAACATAACAATACACCTAAAGCAAATTAAAACAATTAAAGCAGTATTAAAACAACAAAACCACAAATAATAAACAATACATCAACAGGATAAAACTAGGCCGGGCCAGAGTAAAGGGTATAGGATTAAAAAGTGCTGATGTGACAGGTGATATGTAAGGATTATAGGGCAAATGCAGTGTGCAGTGTGCGGCAATCTTAATTTTAATAAAGTGTTTCTGGGACTTGGTATTGGAGATTTCCTAATCGGGAAAGGCACATCGGAACAGCCAGGTCTTCAAGTTCTTTCTGAAGACTGCCAATGTAGGGGCCTGTCTAAGATCTTTGGGGAGAGTGTTCCAGAGACGGGGGTCCACCACGGAAAAGGCCCTGTCTCGTGTCCCCACCAAACGTGCTTGCGACGCAGGTGGGATCACGAGCAGGGCCTCTCCAGATGAACGTAGTGAACACATGGGTTCATAGACGGAGATGCGGTCACGCAGGTAGGATGGTCCCAAACCGTTCAGGGCTTTGTAGGTAAGCACCTGCACCTTAAATTCGGCTTGGAGGATAAACGGCAGCCAGTGTTAGTTATTATTTTACTAACACAAAACACAGATTGACATAGCAAACAAGATATATATCAGGGGTCCTCAAACTAAGGTCTGGGGGCCAGATACGGCCCTCCAAGGTCATTTACCCGGCCCTCGCTCAGGGTCAACCTAAGTCTGAAACAACTTGAAAGAACACGACAACAACAACAATCCTATCTCATCAGCCAAAAGCAGACCCACACTTCCCACTGAAATACTAATAAGTTTATATTTGTTAAAATTGTTCTTCAATTTAATTATTGTATTATTTTAAAGTGTTTTTTGCACTACAAATAAGATATGTGCAGTGTTCATAGGAATTCATTCATGCTTTTTTCAAATTATAATCCGGCCCTCCAACAGTTTGAGCACTGTGACCTGGTCCTCTGTTTAAAAAGTTTGAGGATCCCTGATATATATATACTGGATTTTGTATCACAAAATCACAAGTTGAACACTTCCCAAGCATTTAGGACTGTGTCATATATTTTTGATTGATGCGCAGATCCAAGTAAGGTGGCCTTTTGCAGTTGAGAGACTGTGATTTTGTCAATGTTTTGTCTATTATTATTATTATTATTATTATTATTATGTTTATTTATATCCCTCTTTTTGTTCCACAAGGAGACTATAGAAAACTATGCACTTTGTGAATTTAAATCAACAAGCTTTAGACTTTATTAATGTGGAGGAAAAGCAAGAAATGCAAGTTTTGTCAACTCAATTTCCCTTGCCAAAAACAATCCAATTTTATCCCAGAATTTGTTATTTAGCCCTATTATAATACCAGCTACATACACCACTGAGACCTCAAATGCCACCAAAGTAGTTGCTGCAGTTCCCTATTTTTCATCCAGAAATCTCTACATAAAATATAGAGCAGGTACGTTTCACAGAGCACAGCTTGCCAGTCCGCAGCTAAACAACGTACAGCCTCAGTGGACATAACAGATTTCCATCCTCCTTATCCCATTGTACGGGTCAGGAACTGCTTCCCCATTACGGCCCCTTTACTCCAAAATGCTTCCGGCAGGTCAAGCAGTGCAATTGTCTCGGTGCCAGAGAGGCACAAGAGTCTCATTCCATTTTTTCCTAATGACCAACGTTAAATGACTGCAGGTCTTAGCAGTGCTGGCAAATTATCAAAGCCCTCTACATTACATGGTCAATGGTCCTTTTAATAGAAAAAGCAATAATATATAGTTGTTTGCGCCAAGTAAAACTCGTTAAAAAGTATTAGTTTAAGATAACAGTTCAAGCGGCCATTAGCGATCACAAATGTTTGCAGAGGCCACAGACGCTGCTGTAAGCGGGTAGCAGGAGCCGAGGAGGAGGAGGAAAGAGGCAGGCCGAAAGATTAATGTAGAACAACAAATAAACCTTTCTTTTAAGGCACTGAATACATTAACATGCTGAGCCCCTCCAATGAATATGATCGTTTAAGCAGCACTTGAAGAAGAAAAGATTGGAATACAGACCTTGAAATTCCTAGCCAATAGAGCGAATGACCCCATTGGCTGAGAAAAGGTGAGATATAAACGAAATGATGGGTGGAAGGCCATGCATCTCAAGACATCGAATATAAGATATTAGTAAGTTTTTTCCATGAGAAATCCTAGACTCTCAAGAGTTTAAAGGGACCCAAAAGAGCCATCTAGTCCACCCCCCTGCTATGCTAGAATATGCACAAATGCATTCCTGGAAGATCCCTACCCAACATAAACACTTGCAAAGATGAAGAGTCTGCCACCTTCCAAAACAGTCTTTTCAACAGCTTTTGTTTATTTAATTTGTTTACAGTATTTCTATTCCACTCTTCTCACCTCACAGGGGATTCGGGGTGGATCACAATGCACATATACATGGCAAACATTCATTGCCATAGACATACAACATATATAGACAGACACAGAAACAATTTAACATTCCAGCTTTCTGGCTTCATGAGGGTATGCTCAATTTCGGCCACAGGGGGAGCTGTCGCTTCACCGTCCATTTGTGACACTGCCCTTGATGGAGTACTTCCTCATTCATACACACACTGCTGGAAGGTTTTATGGTGTCGCAAATTAATTAAATTAGCCTCCCCGCATAAAGTGGTACCTAAATTTCCTACTTAACATATGCAACTGTCTTTCAGGCTGCATTGGTCAATAGCAAGCTAGATTATTAATGGTCGGGAGCTCATTCTGACCCGGGCTGGCTTCAAACTCATGATCTCTCAGTCAGTAGTTATTTAGTGCAGCTGGCTCCTAACTAACTGTGCCACAGCCTGGTCCAGTAAAGATGTTCCTCCTCATGTTTATTGTAATTTTAACCCATTGGTTCATGTTTTGAACCAATGGGTTAAAACAAGTTGGCATAATCTTCTACATGCCATTCTTTCAGATATTTAAAGATGTTATCATGTCATCTCTAATTATTCTCTTTTCCAAGTTAAACATGGCCAGCTTCCTAAATCATTCCAAAATCATTCTTCATAAGCCTTGGTTTCTGGAACTTTGATCATTTTGGTCAACCTTCCATGGACACATCCAACATCTTCTCAAATTTTACCAAGGTATCAGTATAACTGCCTACTAAGCTTGTGCGCAAGTCCGTTTAACCATTTTCCTTCGGCTAATCCAGTTTCTTTGGCTCAGTCGGATAGACATAATGGTAAAGGCCCAGCTGTCACAATTTTCTGTCCGTACCAAGACCACTGATAACAGCTTCTCCTCCCCTTTTTGGGAGCACGAGGCACGCAAAGAGACCACCACCGTGTGCTTCTCCTCGCGTGGGGTCTCCCTGTGAGCCCTGTCTATTGGGCCGATCGGAATAGAAGAGAGACATGTCTTAGGTCATATGGTCTGCAGTTGATGGTGGTTGGTGATGGAAGGGTTAATGTGAGTATTAGTTCTAGAGGGTTTGGTGATCTGTAAGTGGGAGTTCATGGGTGAAAGCAATGAGGGGTGGAGATGTGCAGGAGATGCGTTGCTACTGGATTTAAGGAGCTAACTTTGCGACTGATCTTCGGGAGAAAAGTATCTGTTGCATTTTGGCGGTGGAATGTTGCTGGTTTCCCCCCCAGGTCTGTTGGATTTTCAGTGTCCTGACCTGTCTCCTGTAATCTTGGAACCCTGGAACTTTGAACCTTTGCATTGGCTTTTGACTATGGTATAGACTCTTGATCCCTGGACTCTGTTATTGAACTCTCGGCGTTTGACTACGGAGTTGTTTTTGCTATCAGTTTTTGTTTATTCTGTAGCTGAGTGCTATCTTTGTGTTTTATATTTTGGTCTATTAAAACAGCCAGCAAGTAAGTAAGTGCTGTTTTAATTAAACTGTTTGATAAAACTGGGAGTTTGATTAATCTCTACCTAAATAAGGCAGAGCTCTGGCAACGTGACATCTTATGCAAGTGTGTCTGCTTCCTTAACCCCGCTGCTGAAGCCCAGACTCCTTTGAAGGAAAGAAAAAGAAAGGGTCCCAGGAAGTGTGCTTCCTTAACTTCGTTGCTGAAACTCTGACTCCCTTCAAGGGAAGAAAATAAAGGGTTCCAGGAAGCATGCTTCCTTAACCTGGTTGCTGAAACCCAGGCTCCTTTCAAGGGAAGAAAAGAAAGGGTCCCAAGAACAGAAAGGGAAGTCTCGTAAATTTCCCATTGCTGCCAATGGGCATTATATGTTTTTACATGTTTTAAATGTTTTTATGCTGTTGTTGGGCATTGAATGGTTGCCTCTGTAAACCGCCTTGAGTCGCGTGTGGGCTGAGAAGGGCGGTATACAAATATAATAACTAACTAACTAAATAAATAAATAAATAAATCTAGCGATAGTTTTCGAGTGTGGACCGAAAAAGGGTATCCAGCAACCCGACCATTTTTGGGAGGCACATGAAAATGGATACTGGGGTCTACAGGAATCTGGCCAGTAGAAACAGATCGAGGTTCAGTCGAAATGCACAAGCTTACTGGAAACCACTGGTTCTTTCCTTCCCAGAAACATGTCTGGGTTTGGCACTACTCATGGACTACCACTTTGACTGCCATTGGTCTTAAGGACTCCGTTAAGGGCTTTACAGAAAAAGTAGGTTTTGAGAGGGAACTAAAAGGAAGAGAAAGAACATCATGGAGGAAGGAGACAGGGTAAGGAAGAATTTCAGCAAGCTTTCCAAAGGTCCATAAATGAATCAAGTTATACAAAGTTTGGCAATGACACACACACACAGGCATAACATGGGAATTGACTTTGTGTCTTGCTGACATAGCAACTAAGAAAGTTGTGTCACATTGACCACTATTGACGGCTAGCGGTTCAGCCACTGAAGGGAGGGGCATACACACCATGCCATATATTTCCAATATTGACCTTCCCTCCTTTTCCATGGCTCCTTGGGTTGGCTATTGAATTTGGACTGCAGTGTAATAAACAGCTGAGGTTTAATTAATGGTAAATGAATACAAGACACAGGTTATGACTTTAACTAATTAGGGAATTGTTGAATTAAGTCTGCCTTGGAATGCAAGGCAGTACAATCAATATCCAATAAAAGGACTATGTATGTAATTTACCTGCAAATGTGTTTCCAATACCGTCAAAGTGAGTTTAAATAAGTAAGATATATGAAAGGCTATGGGGGGGGCGGGGGGGGGGGGGGGGGGAGAAAATCAAGGTTTCTTTTCTTTTTTTGAGGTTAACACTTTCTATACTTTACGAATGAATAAGAAAGGACAAGGAGCTGAAATGATATCATATGAAACCAGAGTAAACTCATCCATGCGCAAAGAAGAAAAGGACTAAGAAGAGGCTCAAGTAACCACAGATGGTCCATTTTCACAATACAATTATAGTGCGATGATTCCACTTTTACTGCCTATGGAAACATCCTATGGAATTCTGGGTATGTTGTCATTTGGAAAAGCACAAAAGCACTCTAACCTAAAACTCAAAATATACTTCCCCTCTAAACTGCAAATCCCGAGATCTGAGATACACAGATTTGTGCATAACACAAAAGCATATTTGGATGCCACCTTCACTCTGTTAGGAAAAATATTGCTCTGTTTCCATGGTCATGTGGCTCCTTCAAAGTATGGAAAACAATTGGCATTCACATTCTCTTGTACGCGCTTAACCATAGACTCTACTCAGCACTTAGAGATTCTGCTCTGTCTCGCATCTCAACCCAATGTTGGGTAGCAAAACAAACATAACGGGGCCTTTTCAGTTATTGCACCCTCATTGCTGAATATTTGCATCAGGCAAGTCCATTTAGCACAGTGTGGCATATTTTCCAACACAAAACAAAACTCTGTCGTTTGCACATGCACTGTTTTGTTTACAAACAGTGTGACTTACAAACAAACAAGCATTTTTACTTATGCTTGGAGTTGGTCACTTGTTTTTCTAGCTGATTCTTTTTAAAAATTATTATTGTTGTTGTGTCAGAAGCAGCTTGAGAAACTGCAAGTTGTTTCTGGTGTGAGAGAATTGGCTGATTGCATAGACATTGCCAGGGGACGCCTGTGGGAGGCTTATTTATTTATTTAGAACTTTTATATACTGGTCTTCTCAACCTCCGAAGAGGGACTCAGGCCAGTTCACAACAAAAGATTCATAAACAATAGTTTAAAACATCACACCCCATAATACACTAATATATAATACATAAGATACAATCATATAATTACATAAGGCCAAGTCGTCAGATTGAAGTCACAATTCATCACCATCCGTCCGTGTGTTCAAGGGTTACTGACTCACTCATCAAATGCTAAATTCCAGAGTCAAGTTTTCACCAGCTTTCTAAAAGTCAGGAGAGAAGGGGCAGTTCTAATATCCAGTGGGAGAGAGTTCCAGAGCCAAGGGGCCACCACCGAGAAGGCCCTGTCCCTCGTCCCCACCAGACGCGATTGTGAGGGTGGTGGGACCGAGAGCAGAGCCCCTCCAGAAGATCTTAACAACCTTTATGGTTCATAGGGAAGAATCCGTTTGGACAGGTAAACTGGGCCGAAGTTGTTTAGGGATTTATAGGTCAGCACCTGCACTTTGAATTGTGCTTGGAAGCTAATTGGCAGCCAGTGGAGCTGGTGTAACAGCGGAGTGGTGTGCTCCCTGTACCCCACTCCTGTTAGTAATCTGGCTGCCACTCGTTGGACTAATTGCAGCTTCCGGGCAGTCTTCAGAGGCAACCCCACGTAGAGAGCGTTGCAGTAGTCTATACGGGATGTAACCAGAGTGTGGACCACTGTGGCCAAGTCAGACTTCCCAAGGTACGGGTGCAGCTGGCACACAAGTTTTAATTGTGCAAAAGCTCCCCTGACCACCGCCGAGACCTGGGGTTCCAGGCTCAGCGATGAGTCCAGGATCACTCCCAAATTGCGAACCTGAGCCTTTACGGGGAGTGTAACCCCGTCGAGCACAGGCTGTAACCCTATGCCCTGTTCGGTCTTCTCTCATGTCCCTGTATGGGAAGCTGTAGCTGACAGACAGGAGCTCACCCAGTCTCATGGATTCAAACCACCAACCTTCAGGTCAGCAGTTCAGCCAGCACAAGGGTTTAACCCATTGCATCACAGTGGCTCCTATTCTTTATGTCATTGTTTTTTCATGTTAGCGATATTAAATAGTTTGACCAGCTAAATTTCAAAAGATCCCCATCCTTGACCTGGTTCAGTTTCTTGCTCTGACCAGACAGTCTCATAAAGTTTCTCCAACAGTTTGAAAAAAAACCTTGCGTTGCACAATAATGCTTGAGGGTTGGGGATGACATTCAATACAGTTCACCAGACAGACAGGGCAATTTCCTCCATGCTGCTGCAAAAGGTCAGAAGTGTATATTTACCTATTAAAGTGTTCAGTATTAATGTACGGATATTATTTGTGAGGATACTATTTGCATGAAGCTTTAGAATTCACCTCATTGACTTTCAGAACCATATCCTCACTCATGACTTTGCTTTGCGCTGCATGTTACAATACAAAAAGCCACACTGACAAAAAAAACCATGTTTCATCTCCTATGAGAATAGACTTGGAAGGGACCCCAAGGACCATTGAGTTCAATCCCCTATTCAATGAAGGGCCTGCAGCCAAGGCATTTGCAGCATGTGTGTTCTCGAAGTGAAAACCCTGCTTCCTTATTGTCTATCTCAACGTTTCTCAACCTGGGGATCGAGACCCCTGGGAGGGGTCACGAGGGGGGTGCCAGAGGGGTCACCAAAGGCCATAGAAAGCACAGTATTTTATGTTGGTCATGGGGGTTCTGTGTGGGAAGTTTGGCCCATTTCTATTGTTGGTGGGGTTCAAGGGGCTCTTTGATTGAAGGTGAACTATAAATCCCAGCAACTACAACTCCCAAATGTCAAGGTCTATTTTCCCCAAACTCCACCAGTGTTTAAATTTGGGCATGTTGAGTATTCGTGTCAAGTTTGGACCAGATCCATCATTGTTTGAGTCCACAGTGCTCTCTGGATGTAGGTGAACTACAACTCCAAAACTCAAGGTCAATGCCCACCAAACCCTTTTAGTATTTTCTGTTGGACATGGGAGTTCTTTGCGCCAAATTTGGTAAAACCCATCATTGATGGAGTTCAGAATGCTCTTTGTTTTGTTGTTGTTGTTCATTCGTTCAGTCGTCTCTGACTCTTCATGACCTCATGGACCAGCCCACGCCAGAGCTCCGTCGGCCGTCACCACCCCCAGCTCCTTCAAGGTCAGTCCAGTAGGTGAACTATAAATCCTAGCAACTACAATTCCCACATAAATCCTAGCAACTACAACTCTCAAGATCTATTTTCCCCAAACTCCACCAGTATTCAAATTTGGGCATATCGGGTATTTGTGCCAAATTTGGTCCAGTGAATGAAAATGCATCCTGTATATCAGATATTTACATTACTATTCATAACAGTAGCAAAATTACACTTATGAAGTAGCAACAAAAATAATTTTATGATTGGGGGTCACCACAACACGAGAAGGGTCATGGCATTGGGTCAAACTTTCCACACTGAACCCCCATGACTAACAGAAAATATTGTGTTTTCTGATGGTCTTTGGTGACCTCTCTGACACCCCCTCACAACCCCTCCAGGGGTCCCAACCCCCAGGTTGAGAAACACTGGGCTAGAAACATACCATAGATCACACTGGAGGACCTAAAAAAGCACACAAAAATGGGGGGGGGGGGATATGGATCATGAAAACGTTCATTATAAGGGACCTAGGTGTCACCAGTTTTCAGCATCTCTCTGCAATGCTAGAAATCTGAAGTTTAATGATGGGCATGCCTGCATTTGGATTCTTTTCCTCATAGCTACACCACTGCTCAATCATACAACCATACTCTAGTTTGGGCCAAGCTCTTATTTATCCCAGCATGAAGTTATGAGATCTTGGATCAAGGGTCTGGAGAACAAGCCCTATGAGGAGTGGCTTAAGGAGCTGGGCATGTTTAGCCTGAAGAAGAGAAGGCTGAGAGGAGACATGATAGCCATGTATAAATATGTGAGAGGAAGCCACAGGGAGGAGGGAGCAAGCTTGTTTACTGCTTCCCTGGAGACTAGGATGCAATGGAACAATGGCTTCAAACTATAAGAAAGAAGATTCCATCTGAACATGAGGAAGAACTTCCTGACTGTGAGAGCCGTTCAGCAGTGGAACTCTCTGCCCCGGAGTGTGGTGGAGGCTCCTTCTTTGGAAGCTTTTAAACAGAGGCTGGATGGCCATCTGTCAGGGGTGATTTGAATGCAATATTCCTGCTTCTTGGCAGGGGGTTGGACTAGATGGCCCATGAAGTCTCTTCCAACTCTTTGATTCTATGATTCTATGGAGATCCTCCACCCAGCACAGCCATTCTAGCACACAGAGCTGCAATCTACGGCTGCTTCAGCATGCGTTACGCATCCCGCTAAGTGATTTCCTCTGAAGTGTTTTGGGGCAGCAGGGGAGGAAGAGAAACGAAGACGAAGGGAGGAGGGATCCTTACCTACTCCCTTGTGGGCATCTAAGCTGGTAAACTCCATTGTCCCATTATGGCCCTTTTTAGGATTTTCCCGATACTCTTTGTGGTTCCCATTGGGACAATATCTGTAGGCGAGTCCATAATCAGCAAGATAAACCTGGAAGACACGAAGAGAGAAGTGAATGATGCTTTCGTCCTCTGAAAAGGATAACCTTTCTAATTAAGCCGGAAGAAAATGGTGGCTTAAGGACACTCGGAGATCTGAATTTTATTAAGCCAAATGGCACCTGCAGATAAAATATGTACATTGGGGGGCTGTTAAGAGCTACCCTCCCCCTTTTCCAAGTTGCATCCCTCTGAAATGCCCCCCCACTCTTATTTCAGAGAAGTACAGGATTTTAGTCTATTTTGTTCCTCCGCTCTCTTCTCTCCAGGTGGGCATCCAGACATCATAAAGTGCAATATGTCTTTTATCTGTCTTCATGCTGCTTATGGGACCCCTTCTCCTCCTTACGAAACACACTCACACACAGAGACATGACAGAACCCATCTTTCAACAGCCAGACCTTCAACAAGTTCATAAAAGCTACAACGATGGGAAAGAAGGGAAGCAAAACTTTCACAAACAGAGGGTATCTAACATACTAATTTCAGACTACGGTGTGTGTGTCGGGGGGCAGAAGGAAGGGCTTCAGGGGGGGCGCATCTCTTTGTGGTTGAGTGGAGGAGCTTTTGAAAGTTTTCTGAAAGAACCTCCCCACCCTCAGGGAAAAAAGGGAACCTTTTATCAACATGAAAGGAAATTTCCTATGGTCATTTCAGCAGTCTCTGAGATAGCGGTACTGATTTACGAAGCAAGCACAGCTCTCCTCTCAACCCGAGTTTGGAAATATTACTTCTTCTGACCATTTTTCCCTACTATACTCAAAAGATTTTAATATAAAAAGAATTCTCTTTAAATTACAAATAGAAAGTTTTTTTTTTCAATTTTTCACAAAAGTACTGCTTTGAAGGGGGGGGGGGGGAGATTATAGGAGCTGCCTCCCCCCAAAAAAGTTTTTTCCCCCCAAGGTCTACTCTCAACAACAAGTTTTCTGGGTTGTTGTAGGTTTTTCGGGCTATATGGCCGTGTTCTAGAACAGTGGTTCTCAACCAATGTCACGACCCCTTAATACACTTCCTCATGTTATGGTGATCCCCAACCATAAAATTAGTTTCATTGCCAGTTCATAACTGTCATTTTGCAGCTGTTATGAATAGTAATGTAAATATCTGATATGCAGGATGTATTTTCATCCCCTGCACCAAATTTAGCACAAATACCCAATATGCCCAAGTATGAATACTGGTGGAGTTGGAAAGAGTTGATTTTGTCATTTGGGAGTTGTAGTTGCTGGGATTTATAGTTTACCTATTATCAAAGAGCATTTTGAACTCCACCAATGATGGAATTGAATCAAACTTGGCACACAGAACTCCCATAACCAACAGAAAAAAACTGGAAGGGTTTGGTAGGCATTGACCTTGAATTGTAGTTCACCTACATCCAGAGAGCGCTGTGGACTCAAACAATGATGGATCTGGACCAAAATTGGCACGAATTCTCAATATGCCCAAATATAAACACTGGTGGAGTTTGGGGGAAAATAGACCTTGACATTTGGGAGTTGTAGTTGTGGGATTTATAGTTCACCTACAATCAAAGAGCATTCTAAACCCTACCAACGATTGTATTGGGCCAGACTTCCCACATAGAACCTCCATGACCAACAGAAAATACTATGTTCTTGTGGGTTTTTTCGGGCTATAGAGCCATGTTCTAGAGGCATTTCTCCTGACGTTTCGCCTGCATCTATGGCAAGCATCCTCAGAGGTAGTGAGGTCTACATGGCTCTATAGCCCGAAAAAACCCACAAGAACCTAGTGATTCCAGCCATGAAAGCCTTCGACAATACAGAAAATACTATGTTTTCTGGTGGTCTTTGGTGACCCCTCTGACATCCCTTCACGACCCCTCCAGGGGTCCTGACTCCCAGGTCTCTGAGAATGCTTGCCATTGATGCAGGCGAAACGTCAGAAGAGAATGCTTCTAGAACATAGCCATATAGCCCGAAAAACCTACAACAATCCAGTAATTCCAGTCATGAAAGCCTTTGACAACGAGTTTTCTTACTGCACAATCATTGATTAATGAATTAATTAATTTCACATATTTGTATCCTGTCCTTCCCACTCTAAAAGGGGACTCAGGGCGGCCTTACAGCAGGCAGAGATTTGATGCCTACACACACACACACACACACACACACACTATATATATATATAAACAAATAGAATTAAAACCATACAATTAAACATTCATTATTAAAACATCAATTAGAATCATGTAATCCATGTAGTTCAAGGCCAGTCCAATTGTCAATTCCATTGGGGAGGGAGTTCCATAGTCAAGGAGCTACCACTGAGAAGGCCCTGTCTCATCCTCACCAGCTGCACCTGCGAGGGAAGTGGGACTGAGAGCAGGGCCTCTCCCGATGATCTTAGCCTCTGAGATTCAACAAGTCAGTGGTTTAACCCATTTATATATATATATATATATATATATATATATATATATATATACACATACATACACACACACACACACACAGCTTTTATATTCCGCCCTTCTCACCGCGCAGGGGACTCAGGGCAGATTACAGTGTACACATATATGGCAAACATTCAATGCCAATTTTTGACATACAAACATATACAGACTTACACAGAGGCTATTTAACTTTTTCTAGCTGCCGGGGAGCTTTCATTGTCCATCTGCGATGCTGATGAAGCACTTCCGCATTCCTGCATGCTTCCCCCTGGAATGCTTTGCTGGATTCTTTATGGCCTCATAAATCAGTTAATTTAGCCTCCCCACACTTTAAGGTGGTACCTTATTTTCCTACTTGACAGATGCAGCTGTCTTTCGGGTTGTAAAGGTCAACAACAGGCTACACATAATTGGTTGGAAACCCACTCCAACCCAGGCTGGCTTCGAACTCATTACCTTTTGGTCAGAGTGATCTTAATGCAGCTGACACTCAGCCTGCAACGCCACAATCCCGGTGCAAACAATATGATTTCTTGTTTATTTCACATCAAGGTTTCTTATCAAGTTCACCTTACACACTTGCACACTGCAGTCAACACACTAACATGTCACAACATCTAGTTTGGAAAGCTCTGCTTTATAGTGTTTAGGACAAATAAAATCAAATACTCAGGAAAGCATATGCATAAAGGAAACGGAATAAAATCATCTAAAACACCAAACAACCCCCAAAGCTGGAAATAGTCATTCAGCTACCATAGCCACCTTGTTCCAAAGCTAAGGCTTTCAAAAAGGGGAAATTATTAGACAAGCTCTACTATTTATTGTTAGTGTAGCAATTTTAAACCAGTTTAATTGGTGTTTTAATAGTATAATTGCATTCCAATGCATAATTTTACTGTGTTGTGATTGGAGCCTTTTTGTTTTGAAATTAAATTATGTTTAAATACAAAATTAATTATGTTTAATTAAGCTGCCAGGCATCCTGACCCTGGGTGAAAGGTGAGATATAAGGGAAATAAATAAAGAAAACTTCATTACGATGCGAGAACAAACATTAAAGGCACCATAAGACTAAAATTACGGCTACAGAATAGTGGGAAGTAGCAACCAGAGAGCTCAAGGAGAATGGCACCCATTCAAAGCTTGGAAAAATAAATAGGTCTTCGTTACTTCAACATAAAAGTCTTCTGGGACAATTTCCTAAGAAGGTCCCATCTAAAGTAGACCATGACCACTAAAAAAGGTTCTGTCCTATGGAAGAACATAGCAACCAAAGATGGACATATGCAAAAGAAAGAAGGGGAAAGTGGTGTAACATTAAACATGCTGCAAAAGCCGGTATGTATTTCTTTTCTACTGGCATCCGATCTCCGGAGCAGCAAGGAAGAACGGCTGCAATAGAATCTATTTCTCTGACCAGAAAATTGTTTGACTTTACACAAAAAAAGTGCAAGCAAGAGTGCATAACCTTGTACGCTCCGCTCCAATTGCAAATGCTTGCAGAATTTGGAACTGAGCCCTCGGGGGCCTAAAATAATAGCGGAAAAGAAAAGCGATGGAAATTATAGGTCATTGGCTGGTAAGGAACAGATTTGTACAAGCAAAGGAGCAGAAGTTGGGCTCTGTTAAATTAAGGGAAAGCGTTGTAGGCAACACTCAGCCTCCCTCCAATACTCCAGCTTTGCAGTCATACAGTCAAGTCCCTCTACGTCAGTGTTTCTCAACCTGGGGGTCGGGGCCCCTGTGGGGGTCGCGAGGGGGTGTCAGAGGGGTCTCCAAAGACCATCACAAAACATAGTATTTTCTGTTGGTCATGGGGGTTCTGTGTGGAAAGTTTGGTCCAATTCTATCGTTGGTGGGGTTCAGAATGCTATTTCATTGTGGGTGAACTATAAATCCCATTAACTACAACTCCCAAATGGCAAGGTATATTTTCTCCAAACTCTACCAGTGTTCACATTTGGGAATATTGAGTATTTGTGCCAAGTTTGATCCAGATCCATCATTGCTTAAGTCCACAGTGTTCTCTGGATGTAGGTGAACTACAACTCCAAAAACTCAAGGTCAATGTCCACCAGACCTTCCCAGTATTTTCTCTTGGTCATGGGAATTCTGTGTGCCATGTTTGATTCAATTCTATCATTGATGGAGTTCAGAAGGTTCTTTGATTTAAGGTGAACTATAAATCCCAGCAACTCCAGCATTACCAAACGACAAAATCGATCACCCCCAATTCCACCAGTATTCAAATTTTGGTATTTGTGTTAAATTTGGTCCAGTGAATGAAAATACATCCTGCATATTTACATTATGACTCTTAACAGTAGCAAAATTACAGTTATGAAGTAGCAACGAAAATAACGTTATGGTTGGGGGTCACCACAACATGAGGACCTGTACTAAGGGGTCGCGGCATTAGGAAGGTTGAGAAACACTGCTCTACATTAAAAGCAGCAAAAGGTAGCCACTCAAATGCTTTGAGGCAAGATCCCCAGAATCCCCCACCATTGATTATTCTGGTAACATCTGGAGGTTTGCCCATTCCATATGCAAAACCACACAAGTGAGGTATTTAAGGCTGGGGTGGGAAATCCAGATGCTGTTGAACTGGACCTCCCTACATTCCTCAGCACTGACTCTACTGACTAGTGCTGTGAGTTAATAACATCTGAAGGGACACATCATTTCATAAAAGCTAAATCATATACTTTTTAAGAAGGGCAAAAGGTTGTCACTCTTACAGTTCTGAAGATGGGCATGGGCAAACTTTGGTCCTCCAGATGTTTTGGACAGTTGAAGTCCAAAAGACCTGGAGGGTTGAAGTTTGCTCACGCCTAATGTAGGCTGACAAATAGCTTCCAAGCACAGCAGCAAGGACAATAATAATTACAGCTGTAAGCAAGTTTCACAAATGCTGTATTTCTTTGGTACTAAGATGCCATCAATTGTAAGGCACACACTAATTTTGCTAACACCACCACCAAAAAAGACACACCAGCGATTCTAAGACGCACCCTATTTTTATATACCGTATATACTCGAATATAAGCCGATCTGAATATAAGCCAATTCACATAATTTTACCACTAAAAACTGGGAAAACTTATTGACTTGAGCCTAAGTGAAGGGTGTGAAATGCTGCAGCTACTGGCACATTTCAAAATAAAAATAGATACCAATAAAATTACATTATATTGTCGAAGGCTTTCATGGCTGGAATCACTAGGTTCCTGTGGGTTTTTTCGGGCTATAGAGCCATGTTCTAGAGGCATTTCTCCTGACGTTTCGCCTGCATCAGGCGAAATGTCAGGAGAAATGCCTCTAGAACATGGCTCTATAGCCCGAAAAAACCCACAGGAACCTAAAATTACATTAATTGATGTTTTATGTTAAATGTTGTTAAATATGATGTTAAATGTTTTTGAATATTTACATAAAACTGTAATTTGAGATAAGACTGTCCAACTCTGATCAAACCATTATTCTAACCTTCTCTAATGTAAATGTACTTACGTATCCTAATAATAATAGAGTAAAATAATAAATGTAATAAAAATATTAACAATAGAGTAAAATAATGAAAATGTAATAAAAATAATAACAGAGTAAAATAATAAATAACTTTGACTCGAGTATAAACTGAGGGGGGCTTTTTCAGACTAAAAAAGGGCTGAACAACTAGGCTTATACTCGAGTATATACAGTATGTTTATATAGGGGCATACCTTGGGAAGTCAGATTTGGTCACGGTGGTCCATGCTCTTGTTACACCCCCCTTACATTACTGGAACATGTTCTACATGGAGCTGCCTTTGGAGACAGCCCAGAAGCTTTAGCTAGTCCAACGGGTGGTGGCCAAACTTCTCTCTGGAGCGGCATACAGGGAGCATACAACTCTGTTGCATCAGCTCCACTGTCTATCGATATGCTACCGAGCCCAATTTAAAGTTCTGGTCTTAACCTATAAAGCCTTAAACAGTTCTGATCCAATTTATCTGTCCGAACGCATCACCTCTTATGAGTCTATTAGAACTTCAAGATATTCTGGGGAGGCCCTGCTCTCGGTCCCACCTTCTTCGCAAGTGTAACTGGTAGGCACGAGACAGAGCCTTCTCCATGGTGGCTCCTCAGCTGTGGAACTCCCTCCCCAGCCACATCAGGCAGACCTCATTCCTTTTGGGTTTTAGGAAAAAGCTGAAGACTTGGCTCTGTGCATAAGCGTTCGAAGAATACGTTTGTATTGGTTTCAACACAGTCTGGATTAAGGATTATGAGCACTGTTATGGACAAATTGAACTATGTACTTTATATGTTTGTTTTTAAAAAAAAATTGTGGCCAGCCCAGCAAAGTTGATGGCGGAGAATCATCGCTTCAATGCTTGTGGTCTTTGCTTCTTGCAGAATGATGGCATTTATCCACCTGTTTTCCCAAGAGATTTGCAGGAATTTTTTGGAGGTAACGTGGATGAAATCATTTCTGTAGTTTTGTGTGACATCTGTGGAAGATCCACATTTCACAGGCATATAACGAAGTTGGGAGGACAATTAAACAATCATCTTGGTATCCCTATGAATGTCCCGATCCTCAAACACTCTTTGCTTCACTAAAAAATATGCCACACTCGCAGAACTCAAACAGTAGTGTATTTCAGTGTCGATGTTGACTTTTGTAGAGGGGTGGCTGCCAAGGTAGCAGAAATCGTCAACATTTTCTAACGTTGTGCCATTAAGCTGTATTTCTTGCATTGCAGAGGGATTGGCTGGTGCTTGCCGAAAGAGCACTTTGGTTTTCTCAATGTTCAATGAGAAGCCATGCTTTTTGTATGCTTATACAAAGGTGTTTAGAGTGGCTTGTAGATCTTCTTGGGTAAACACACAAAATGAAATAGCCTAGAGAAGTGAGATATGGTAGCAGACCAGATGTATAAATACGTGAGAGGAAGCCACAGGGAGGAGGGAGCAAGCTTGTTTTCTGCTTCCTTGGAGACTAGGACGCAGAACAATGGCTTCAAACTCCAAGAGAGGAGATTCCATCTGAACATGAGGAAGAACTTCCTGACTGTGAGAGCCGTTCAGCAGTGGAACTCTCTGCCCCGGAGCATGGTGGAGGCTCCTTCTTTGGAAGCTTTTAAACAGAGGCTGGATGGCCATCTGTCAAGGGTGATTTGAATGCAATATTCCTGCTTCTTGGCAGGGGGTTGGACTCGATGGCCCATGAGGTCTCTTCCAACTCTTTGATTCTATGATTCTATTCTATGATTCTATGCTACATCTCCATGGTGGAAAGCAGTGTTGTCCAAGCTATACGATGTGGGGATTGGGATCTATTGTGCCTTGATGGCATTGGTGCCATATTTGTGTTGGAAAACCATGGAGACTTTCACTTGTGGACTATCACTATAAATAAACCACGCCATGATTCCAAGCCCAACATCCACCCATTCATCTATCGCAGTCAGTTAGGAAGATACACAATACATGTGGTCAAGGGCATGTATTATTAGGAAACCATTTAGCCACAGCTGAGACAGCTCTCCTTGAAATTTATATGGTCACTCCCAGCCAGCATAAACCAGGGGGAGGAAAAAAAACTGTCTTAATTTGCCAGCCGATAAGTTGGGAGAAACTACTTTCTGTGTCACTCTTTAACTAGTTTTGTGTTCTCCTGGGAGGCAAATTCCTGCCCTGAAAAATATGAGCAGCAGCAGAATGACCTTGCTCTTAATTTAATTATATTGCTCTTGATGTGCCTCTTTCCTTTTCTCTCTCTCTCTCTCCCTTTTAAAAGGCAGTCAGGCTGATTCTGTTAAAATTACTGTTTCTTGTTTGTGCTCCAGGCACATTTACAGTCTTGGGAAGGCTGGTCTATGGTGCTCTCTCTAGTTCTCTTTCTCTCTTTTAAGGACACACCATTTCTTGCCCCAGCATCTCCTTTGCCAATCTGGAACGTGGCACCAGTCCTACAGCTCTCTTCCTGCAGGGCAACAGCTTTTAAAGATTGTTCTGATTATATTTCTCACCTGACAGGCCTGTACAAACTGCGATACAAAGATTAAAGACTGGAGGCAGCGTTTGGAAATCTGGGACATGGCATAAAGCTTTGTCAGGTTGACCGACTCTATTTTCTCCTGCATCCTCTAGCGGATTCGTGTTGCTGGGCACCCAACCTAGCCGAGCCAGAAGAAAATGATGCATCAAGTCAATTTGAAGGAAGAAATATCTTAGTGGAACTGACTGGAGCCGCCATATTGTTGAGCTTAACAACTTAAAAGGGTTCCCTGACCCAAATATTGCATCAATTTAGGGAGAGACGTTCTTTGGTTATTTCTTTTTGAAACAGAAACAACAACAACAAAAATCAAACAGGAGTTAGCCAATATGCCAGTAGAAAGTTTTCCAATTTTCTACTGGCATAGACCAGTAGTTCCCAACCTTCCTAATGCTGCGACCTCTTCATACAGTTCCTCATATTGTGGTGACCCCCAACCATACAATTATTTTCGTTGCTACTTCATAACTATAATTTTGCTATTGTTATGAATCGTAAAGTATATATCTGATATGCAGGATGCATTTTCATTCACTGGACCAAATTTGGCACAAATACCCAATATGCCCAAATTTGAATACTGGTGGGGTTGGGGATTGATTTTATGATGTTGGAGTTGTAGTTACTGTCATTTATAGTTAACCTACAATCAAGCTGGGATAGTTGAAGGGTATGCAAGACGCACATGGCTATAAATATTTTACCTTTATCTATAGAACATGAGATTGCCTAAATCCATGTCTTAATATAATAAAATTCCATGTCTTGGAATTTTATTATTTTAAACCAGCCTCATTTTAAATTAATTCATCAGATTTGTCAATTAACGTAGTTTTCTCGAAGTATCAGCCTGTAATGAAAGGATCAAGGCAGCGACATCTCTGGCCCATCCTCTGTTTGGATATCAGCCAGCAAACCAATGCCTTAAATCAAGAAATGGCTTCCTAAAATCTGCAGAGATACTTGCCGGAACAACTCAGCAAGCGAGAGTCCAAAAGTGGCAGGTTAAAACCTGGAACATCAATCAGTGGCTGATGCTAGATGAGAAGCTCCCTCCTAGGTGCACAGAAGACTTGGTGACTTGGAAGGCGCTGAACAGACCGCGCTCTGGCACCACGGGATGCAGAGCCAATCTGAAGAAACGAGGCTACAAAGTGGAGTCCACACTAAGCAAGTGTGGAGAAAAGCAAACCACAGACCACTTACAGTGCAATCTGAGCCCTGCCAAATGCACAATGGAGAACCTTCTCACAGCGACACTAGAGGCACTCCAAGTGGCCAGCTACTGGTCAAAAGAAATATAGTACAATGCCAAGCTTTTAACTTCATTTGTGGTTTTTGTATGCTTTATAACCATATTCTCAATTTGCTTCTGACACGATAAATAAACCTGCCAACAATGAGAAATACAACTTCCCCCTGCTATTTGATGCAAAAGGTCAGGCGCTTTTAAAGAAAACACTGTTTTCCCCCCAGTGCGATTATCTTTTAAGGTGTTCCTCTCTGGCCCCACAAATCCAAGAGGTTTTAACCCATACCTTCAAAGTCTGCAATCCTCTGCATGCTGACTTTGAAGTAAATGCAACTCGACCCAGAGGGGAACTTGCAAGAAAACATGCATCAGGTCAGATCCCCAGCAGCAACAAAGAGCTGACAATATACAATAGTTTGAAAAATGCTTTGAATATGCTGCCTAAGCAAAACAATTGGCACTACCTGACATCCACTGGGAAGTAGCAGCCAATAGTGAAAGGAACAAGGCAGTGACATCTCCGGCCCATCGCCCGTTTGGATATCAGCCAGCAAGCCAATGACTTAAATCAAGAAATAGTTTTCTAAGATCTACAGAGACTCTAGTTGCAACACCTCAGCAAGCAAGAGTCCAAAAGTGGCAGGCTAGAACACAGAACCTCAAACAATGGCTGATACCAAATGAGAGACTCCCCCCTGGGCACACATAAGACTGGGCGATTTGGAAGATACTGAACAGACTGCGCTCTAGCACCACGAGATGCAGAGTCAACCTTCAGAAATGGGTCTACAAAGTAGAATTCACAACATGCGAGTGTGGAGAAGAGCAAACCACAGACCACCTACTGCAATGCATCCTGAGCCCTGCCCCATGCACAATGGAGGACCTTCTTATAGCAACACCAGAGGCACTCCAAGTGGCCCGCTACTATACAACTGTTTGGTTTGCCCCTGGCAGGAACAAAAAAGAAACCTTCTTTTTAACACAGGGAACCAACTGCAGGGCGGTTGCACATTTAAGAGGCTTAGAGATGAGAGAACAGTTCTTTTGTCCTGAGAGGCCAGTGAATGGCCGTGCCCCTCCCTGGATAAGCAAATGAATGCATAGATAGCCTCCCTTCAGAAGTCACTGGATTCCGATCCTCTTATAAGCCCCTGCACAAAATATAGGAGGACAATAAACATAACACTGCTTTCATGTTCTTTCCACTCCAGTACCATTAAACCAATTACTTGGGTTTTTTAATAAGTCATAGATTTGGACGAGACCCCCTGCCATACAGGAAAAGCACTCTATGCTGCGCGTTTTGGCTGCGTTGTTGGTTTGCATTGAACCAGCAAATATTTCATCGGCAAAGCATAGACAACCATTAGAAAGACAGTAGCATAACTGTAGACTTTCACATGTTTCAGGGAAGATACAGAAACACAAACCATAATGTAGAAGGACATTGAAAATGAGATGAGAAATATACACATATTGGTTGCACTGGGGGTCCTCCTAGACCAGCGGTTCTCAACCTGGGGGTTGCGACCCCTAGTGGGGTCACTGAGCCATTTTCTTGGGGTCGTGAAGGCTCCTCGGTTGGCCACATAGTGAGAACTTTGGCCACATAGTGAGAAATAAGAGAATGATGCTGGGGGAAATGGAAGGAAAAAGGAAGAGGGGCAGACCTAGGCCAAGTTGGATAGATGGTATCCTTGAAGTGACTGGCTTGACCCTGAAAGAGCTTGGAGTGGACACGGCCAACAGGGAGCTCTGGCATGGCAAGGTCCAGAAGGTCACAAAGAGTCAGAAGCGACTGAACGAATAAACACTTGTGGGCAAATACCAGAAAGGAGTGAATATATATCTGGAGATACACTTAAAAATGTATCTCTTCTGACTTACATTCAAATTCAACTTAAGGAGAAACCTACATAACCTATCTTGTTGGTAACTTGGGGACTGTTTCAACACTACTGATGCTACGTGTAGAAAGCCACAGTTTGCTTCCAAAACTACGCTTTTCTAGATTTTTTTTTTAAAAAAATAGGCCCCTTCTTAAAATATTTACACACAAAATATTTGATTCAGATTTCTGCTTTCCTAGCTGTCCTTCCACAGGAGCAATATTCAAAAACAATGTATTCTGAGCAAATAACTTATCCTAATTGGTCCCCAAGGGGAGATAGGGCGGGATACAAATAATAATAATAATAATAATAATAATAATAATTATTATTATTATTATTATTATTATTACTATTATTAGTGTTATGCAAACTGTTCAAAACTATGGAATTGCAAAGTTGGGGCAGCAACTTCACACACACACACACACACACACATACACACACACACACCAAATATGCAAGTTTACAGCTTCAAGAATACGGAAGCTAATGTCAAAACATCTACGCGGTAGTAGAAAGAACCATACTGGGAGAAAAGCATTACGAAATGAGTGATAGATCTCGCCATTTGGTTTTTCGGTCAATGGAGCTGCCATATAAAACCCGATGAGATATATTGCTTTGTTAGCTTAGTAATAAATTCGGATCACCACTGTATTAGCAGGCCAACTTAATTAGGACACAGAACTCAATGACTGCGTTATTAGCAATAAAGCAGCAATCAACTGTAGCGCAGGATGTAAAGCCTGATCTTCCCAAGGCATTCCTCCCTGGGGGCAAGAGGTTCGCATGGGCTTCGGTGATATTGGAAAACAGCAAGCCCCATCAAGCTGGCCTGCTCATGGGCACAATCCCTGTCTGTTTGCCCAAAGATGGTCTGCATGGCATAATTCTGCACACATGTCTTGATAACATGTATAAAGCTGCATTGAGATATACAGTGACATCATTTATCGTTGTACCTCAAAATACACAATACTCTGTGGTGGCACAATGGCTTAAACCCTTGTGCTGATGAACTGCTGACCTGAAGGTTGGCAATTCAAATTTGTGAGACATGGTGAGCTCCCACTCTCAGCCCTAGCTCCTGCCAATGTAGCAGTTTGAAAACATGCAAATGTGAGTAGACAAATAGGTACCGCTTGGGTGGGAAAAGGCAAAGAGATTCTCCAAGCAATCTTGCCAGCCACACGACCACGAGGTGTCTATGACAGTGCAGACTCCTCGGTTTAGAAATGTTTTGTTTTTTAATATATTTTTTCTTTATTTTTTATTCACTCATCTTTCCATTACAGGGAAGCCCTTTCGCATTGGCCCTCCTACCTTCTCACCCACCCCACGTCTTTTTTCCTACTTTTCTATCACAACCTAATTGGTCCACCACTTTTTATGTAATGTATATATTCACAATAAAAACATTATTTTAAAAAAAGAAATGGAGAAAAGCACCTTTCCCAGAGCTAGATATGAACACCGCCTTCAGAGCTGGAAATGAAAGGAGAAGCCTTTGCCTTTGTCTGCATATTTAAGTTTCAGTGTATTTCCATTTTGTAACAAGGAATTGAATGTTTGGCTGTGTTTGCTTATATGTTGTAATATGACAATGCAGGCTCCTGGGCTTGTAAAGAGAGAAAAGGACCTTTCTCAGAGCCAGATATAAACTCTGCCTTCAGAGCCAGAAATGAAAGGCGAAGCCTTTGCCTTTGTCTGCGTATTTGAGTTTCAGTGTATTTCCATTTTGTAACAAGGAATTGAATGTTTGCCTGTGTTTGCTTATATGTTGTAATACAACAATGCAGGCTCCTGGGCTTGGAAAAAGAGAAAAGCACTTTTCCCAGAGCCAGATATGAACACTGCCTTCAGAGCTGGATATGAAAGGAGAAGCCTTTGTCTTCGTCTGCGTATTTGAGTTTCAGTGTATTTCCATTTTGTAACAAGGAATTGAATGTTTGGCTGTGTTTGCTTATATGTTGTAATACGACAATGCAGGCTCCTGGGCTTGGAAAGAGAGAAAAGGACCTTTCCCAGAGCCAGATATGAACACCACCTCCAGAGCCAGAAATGAAAGGAGAAGCCTTTGCCTTTGTCTGCGTATTTGAGTTTCACTTTATTTACATTTTGTAACAAGGCATTGAATGTTTGCCTGTTTGTTTATATCTTGTAATATGACAATGCAGGCTCCTCAGCTTGGAAATGGAGAAAAACATCTCTACCAGAGACAGATATTAAGACTGCCTTCAGAGCTGGAAATGAAAGGAGAAGCCTTTGTCTGTGTATTTGAGTTTCAGTATATTTCCATTTTGTAACAAGGAATTGAATGTTTGCCTGTGTTTGCTTATATGTTGTAATCCGCTCTGGGTCCCCTTGGGGAGAAGGGTGGAATATAAATAAAGTGTTGTTATTACTATTATATTGTCATTTCAATTGTAACTCTACAGTTAAGGGCACAAGATCCTCATGAAAATGGAAAAACACAAAGAGAAGAATTACTAATAAATTACCTGAAATATTACCAGGAAATTTAGGTCTTCTAATCAAGTTCTATCACCTACATATTCCTATAGATAACAATTTTGATCAAAACTGTGAATAATCAAACCATCCAAATAAGGGGAGCACAGAGCCTAAGCATTGAAGTGGTTGTACTGTTGTTGTTGTTTTTCCTGCAACACCCGCAGCCAGCATGATTGGAATAGGACTTGTTGTTCTAACACATCCAAAGAACAGCATGTTGGGAAAGCCTGAACTAAAGTATTGATAACAAACATAACAATAAAGCATTAGGAGAAAGGGGATTCAATATTTATTTACCTCATGTGGATTTCTGTAGCCCAAAAGTAAATTAGCTGCTTTAATATCTCCGTGCACGTATTCGTTTTCATGTATATATTCTAAGACATCCAACTGTTAGGAAGGACAAAAAAAAGTTACAAAGCCAGAATTCCTTATTTATGTTATAAATAATCTCTTTAAATATCCCTTTGACTAGCAGATCAGCAAGTTTTAGCTGTTACATGAGAAGGTGAAGAGGAAAAATATGACAGAGCATTTTCTTAAGATAAGAAACAATTGAAGAGCTCACTAAAAACACAACTAACAAAAACAACACTTCTCTCTAGCAGAGAACACTAAACAGTTCCTTAGAACAGCAATATTATCCTGTTTACCAAGTAAGAACCTGCTCTCTCTCTATATATATGTGTGTGTGTATATATATATATGTGTATTGGTGTATTTAAGCACCAACATATTCATGGCTAAAGCGGCTTGTAGCACTAACTAGCTCTTTCCTCCATCTGCAATGTTATTTATTTTATTTATTTATTTACTGTATTTGTATACTGCCTTTCTCTGCCAATTGGCGACTCAAGGCGGTTTCCAACAAATCAGTATACATCAGTATTATCCCTTGATTATCCATGGGCCATATCATAATCCATAATTTTGGTTCCAAAACCTGCCTTGGACAGACATGAGGTCAACGTATACATGAGTATACATATAGTACCATATATACTCAAGTATAAGCCAAATTTTCAGTCCGTTTTTTTAGGCTGAAAAAGCTCCCCACAGCTTATACTCAAGTCAAAGTTATTTATTATCTTATTATGTTACTAGCTGTACCCGCCACACATTGCTGTGGCCAACCTTCTTTCCGTCTTTTTTTTTTCTCCTCCTTTCATTCTCTCCTCCTTTCCCTCCCTCTTTCCTTCCTTACTTCCCTTTTTTTCTTTCTTTCCTTTTCTCCTTCCATCCTTCTCTTCCTCTCTCCTTACTTCCCTTTTCTTTCGCTTCCTCTTTCTCCCCTTTCTTCCTTCTCTACCTATTCTTGGACTGCAACTCCCAGCAGTCCTCCTGATCAATCTACCTCCCTCCCTTTCTATCTCTATCTAGCCTATCTATCTGGAAGATTGCTGGGAGTTGCAGTCCAGGAATAGGAAACTGGAGATATGCAGGGATTGGGATGTTCTCAAAGAAATCCAAAGTGAAGAAAGTTTGCAGCTTGGAAGCAGTGCATTTGGATAATCCTCCTCTCCTAAATGGCCTGGTCTAGGGGATAATGGGAACTGTAGTTCGGAAGAGAGTGTGGATATGCTATTGTGTGTTTTGTTTGGTGGGGGAGTCATTTTTCCACATGCACTGTAGTGTCTTTTTGCTTTTTTTGGCTTTTTAAGCCCCTTTCACGGAGTTTTCCAGTGTTTTTATGAGTGATGGTCACTCATTGGCCTGAAAGGTGTCTTGTGTGCAAATCTGGTGTCAATTCGCCCAGTGGTTTTTGAGATATGTTAATCCCACAAACTAACATTACATTTTTTTAATATAGATTATTATGGTATTATTTTTATTACATTTATTATTTTACTATATTATTATAACTATTGCATTTACATTATTTTACTCTATTATTATAATAACATTTATTATTTTACTCTATTTTTATTACATGAATTACTTTACTCTATTATTGTATTGTCAAAGGCTTTCATGGCCGGAATCACTGGGATGTTGTAGGTTTTTTCGGGCTATATGGCCATGGTCTAGAGGCATTCTCTCCTGACGTTTCGCCTGCATCTATGGCAAGCATCCTCAGAGGTAGTGAGGTCTGTTGGAACTAGGAAAAAGGGTTTATATATCTGTGGAATGACCAGGGTGAGACAAAGGACTCTTGTCTGCTGGAGCTAGGTGTGAATGTTTCAACTGACCACCTTGATTAGCATATAATGGTCTGACAGAGCCTGGAGCAAACTTTTGTTGAGAGGTAATTAGATGTCCTTGTTTGTTTCCTCTCTGTTGTTGTGCTGTTGTAATTTTCACTTATCCAACGTTCTTCCGACCTGTTTAGGTTGAATAAGTGAGACTCTACTGTACAAAGATTAAAATCATATGATCCAAGCACATAGACCAGGCCATTCCAATGTCGATTGTAATTTTATATATGTAATTTTATTGGTATCTTCTTCTTTTTTATTTCCCATCCTCGGCTTATACTCGAGTCAATACATTTTCCCAGTTTTTTGTGGTAAAATTAGGTGCCTCGGCTTATATTCGGGTCATCTTATACTCAAGTATATATGGCATGTTGTATCGTATTTACATATATAGAAACTTTTAGTTGTAGCATCCAATGAACAACTAAGACTTTACTAAAGTTTGCTTTACTAAAGATAAGTGTCTATGAATCTGGTCAGCAGTTTGGATGTGACAGCAGTAGAAGCACCATATTTTAAAATAATTTTACACTTCAATACGGCAAATTGCTTAATTGGGAGTTTTATCATCAGTTTTTTAGCGTTATCTCAGTGCAAGCTGCCTTGGGTCTCCTGCTGGAAGAAAGGTGTGATATACATAAAATAAAATGTGAGCACAAAATAAAAGTATATATTTAACTCTAGGCTCAAGGGAGCAACGGAACAGGCTGCTGGAAAAGGTTGCAAAATCCCTTCCTTAGAGGTCTTCTTTTCAAGCAAGAATGCACAAACATCTGTCAGAATTTCAGATAACAAGTATCTAGGACAATGGCTTGAAAGCAATGGTCCGGTGATTTCTTCCCAGCTTTATACTGCCATGAGAGCTGATACCTACCATTCGTACCCCAATCTGCAGAACGGTTGCCTTGTTAAACCTTCGCCCTCTCCTTTCAAAGATAGTTTGCAGATCCTCTCCTAATCTCTCCATCACCATAAACCTATAACTATTACAACAGAAAGGAAAGTTGTCAAACCCTGTTGCCTTCTGACTTCATCATCAACAGCCTATATACTAATCAGTTAATTAATCTGCCTTTTAATAAAGCTGACCACCATAAGTAGGAGCAGTTAGTAATAAACTACAACTCCATATCCATGAAGGATATGTTCCTGGGCTTTGCATGAAACCACAGTAACTGTGAATCCTATCGAAATTAAGGACCTCTTCACCCAAGAATGTCACAGAGCCCTGCAAAAAGACCTAGCAAATGCCTGGGGATGTTATCTATTTTGTAAGATGTGGATCCCACAGACATGGGAGTCAAATGGCAATTCACCATATTCCCAAGCACAACTTTGCTATATGAGTTCGCTTACCCCAGTGGTTCTCGGCCTTGCAAATGCCATAACTCCTTAATACAGTTCCTCATGTTGCGGTGACTCCCAACCATAACACTGTATTGTCGAAGGCTTTCATGGCCGGAATCACTGGGTTGTTGTAGGTTTTTTCGGGCTATATGGCCATGGTCTAGAGGCATTCTGTCCTGAAATTTCGCCTGCATCTATGGCAAGCATCCTCAGAGGTAGTGAGGATGCCTTTGAGGATGCTTGCCATAGATGCAGACGAAACGTCAGGAGAGAATGCCTCTAGATCATGGCCATATAGCCCGAAAAAACCTACAAGAACCCAACCATAACATTATTTTCGTTGCTACTTCATAACAGTAATCTAGATACTGTTATGAATCATAATGTAAATATCTGATATGCAGGTTGTATTTTCATTCACTGAACCAAATACCCGATAGACCTAAATCTGAATACTTATGGGGTGGGGGCCGATTTTGTCATCTGGGAGTTGTAGTTGCTGGGATATATAGTGAACCTACAATCAAAGAGTATTCTGAACTCCACCAATGATGGAATTGCGCTGGTCTTGGCACACAGAACCAATAGAACCGCATGATTTTGTCATTTGGGAGTTGTAGTTGCGGGGATTTACAGTTAACCTACAATCAAAGAGCATTCTGAACTCCACCAATGATGGAATTGAGCCAGTCTTGGCACACAGAACCAATAGAACCCCATGATTTTGTCATTTGGGAGTTGTAGTTGCTGGGATTTATAGTGAACCTACAATCAAAGAGCATTCTGAACTCCACCAACGATGAAATTGAGCCAGTCTTGGCACACAGAACCAATAGAGCCCCATGACCAACAGAAAATACCGGAAGAGCGTGGTGGGCATTGGCCTTGAATTTTGGAGTTGTAGTTCACTTACTTCCAGAGAGCACTGTGGATTCAAACAATGATAGATCTGGACCAAACTTGACATGAATACTCAATATGCTCAAATGTGAACTCTTGTGGAGTTTGGGGAAAATAGACCTTGACATTTGGGAGTTGTAGTTTCTGGGATCTATACAATCAAAGAGGATCCTGAACCCCAGCGATGATGAAATTGGGCCAAACTTCCCACACAGAACCCCCATGCCTTGAATGAACTTGCTGTTGTGAGCCTCTCTCCCTCCTTACACGATCTCCCTCACCCATGAATAAGCACTACACTGCCATGTGCCAATCACGCCTGCTCTGCCCTCCCAGTTTGGAGTCTCAGAAACAGCCTTCCCTTTAGCTGAGCAGTTAGTGGAGGGCTTTTGGTGGGAAGATACGCCGTCTGTTTCCAAAAAAGAAGAGAAGGCCAGGCAGAGAGATCTTCAGCCTTTGCCAAAGGGGTTCCTAAGACCATCAGAAATATATGTTTTCTGATGGTCTTTGGTGACCCCAATGAAACCCGTTGTAACCCCCCCCCCCCCCCCCCCAGGTTGAGAAGCACTGGCTTACCCTGAAATGTCAAGGAGAGTAATCTTTGAACTCATCCTTCTTCATGCAAAGTATGACTGGGGGTTTCTGGGAGCTCAAAAAAATTTTTCCCCCCCAAACTTTGCTCTCTGCCACTGAGCTAAACCAGATGCTATTCCCACAAAACAAGTAAATCTGCGTTTATATGAGATCTTTTGGTGAGCTGGACTGCAATGGACAAATGCCTTAAAATATCTCTCCATCTGTTTGCCCATCTACTCGCTTACCTTTTGCCATTGTGTTCAGCCTGGCCCGATCCCTAGAAGACCGGAATCCCTAAAAAGGCCAAGCCTTTCATCTTCATCCAGTTCTTGACTGTCAAAAGGAGACAACCAAAAAGAGAGATGTTTTAAATATATAGGGCTTTATCCTTGAGTTTTTTTCAAACTGCCATCAGAAAACAACATTATAAAAATGTATGCCGTAACTTTTTGAGACGTAAAGACACAGAAAATCAATGACCAGTCTGTGTTTACACAAACAAAAATGTTACCTTAAGACAATATTAACCAGGCATGGGCAAACTTTGGCCCTCCGGGTGTTTTGGACTTCAACTCTCACAATTCCTAACAGCCTACCGGCTGTTAGGAATTGTGGGAGTTGAAGTCCAAAACACCCGGAGGGCCAAAGTTTGTCCATGCCTGGTATAAACATTAAGAATATTATATTCAACTTACTATGCTCTTGTTTTGCAGCTCGCTGGTAAAATTTCAGTTCTGAAAACAAGGGTCCGTTTTCAAGGTATTCCTGTATTTAAAAGGGAAAACAAATTGGATGTCTCAAGTCTTTTCCATAGAGCAAACCTTGAAAAAGTTGCTGTAATAATAAGATGCTGTAATGCTTCCGGGAATCCAGAGCGTTGTGTCATGGTGTTTCAAGTGGTGCCAAGCTGTATTGTAGATGGACCCTCTTGTCATCTGAGATGGAGAAAGCCATGTGCTGAATTGACTGAAGGTGTATCTACACTGCAGCTTGGCATCACTTCCACTGTCATGACCCAGTGGTCTGGAGTCCCGGAGTTGTAGTCTGACAGGGTCTTTAAAGTGGTGCCAGATTGCATTCTGCACTGCAGCTGTACCTTTATAGAAAATGAAACTGTATGTGTTTAGTACACTTGGGGGGAGCAGCATATAATTGTCAGCAAGGAGATTAATATCTTCTGGGGAGGCCCTGCTCTCCATCCCACCTTCTTCGCAGGCGCGGTTGGCAGGGGATGAGACAGGGCCTTGTCAGTGGTGGCCCCTTGGCTAAGGAACTTCCTCCCAAGTGAAATTAGATCAGCCCCCTCCTTCCTGACCTTTAGGAAAAGGCTAAAATGTGAATGTTCGACCAAGCATTCAATGAGTAATCTATCAGTGCAATAAGAATAGATGAAATAGTGCAACAACAAATTGGAACGGCCACGGACTACAATATTGGATTGCATGATTTCAATAATTGGTTTAAAGGTTTTATATCTTTTAATTCTTATGTTTCTATTATGTGTGTTTTTGTCATCTAATACTTGCCTATATACGTAAGTTGCCTTGAGTCCCCTACGGCAGTGTTTCTCAACCTTCCTAATGCCGCGACCCCTTAACATAGTTCCTCATGTCCTGGTGACCCCCAACCATAAAATTATTTTTGTTGCTACATCATAACTGTAATTTTGCTACTATTATGAATCAAAATGTAAATATCTGATATGTAGGATGTATTTTCATTCACTGGACCAAATTTGGCACAAATACCCGATACGCCCAAATTTGAATACTGGTTGGATGGGGGGACGGGGGACTGATTTTGTCATTTGGGAGTTGTAGTTGCTGGGATTTATAGGTCACCTTCAATCATAGAGCATTCTGACAAGCTGGAATGTGTCCAGAGGAGGGCGACTAAAATGATCAAGGGTCTGGAGAACAAGCCCTATGAGGAGTGGCTTAGGGAACTGGGCATGTTTAGCCTGAAGAAGAGAAGGCTGAGAGGAGGTATGATAGCCATGTATAAATATGTGAGAGGAAGCCACAGGGAGGAGGGAGCAAGCTTGTTTTTCTGCTTCCTTGGAGACTAGGACGCATAACAATGGCTTCAAACTACAAGAAAAGAGATTCCATCTGAACATTAGGAAGAACTTCTTGACTGTGAGAGCCGTTCAGCAGTGGAACTCTCTGCCCCGGAGTGTGGTGGAGGTTCCTTCTTTGGAAGCTTTTAAACAGAGGCTGGATGGCCATTTGTCAGGGGTGATTTGAATGCAATATTCCTGCTTCTTGGCAGGGGGTTGGACTGGATGGCCCATGAGGTCTCTTCCAACTCTTTGATTCTATGATTCTATGAACTCCACCAACGATGGAGTTGTACCAAACTTGGCACAAAGAACACCCATGTCCAATAGAAAATACTGGAAGGGTTTGGTGGACATCGACCTTAACTTTTGGAGTTGTAGTTCACCTACATCTAGAGAGCACTGTGGACTCAAACAATGATGGATCTGGACCAAACTTGGCACGAATACTCAACATGCCCAAATGTGAACACTGGCGAAGTTTGGGGAAAATAGACCTTGACATTTGAGAGTTGTAGTTGCTGGGATTCAACCTACAATTGAAGAGCATTCTGAACCCCACCAATGATATAATTGAGCCAAACTTCCCACACAGAACCCCTATGACCAACAGACAATGCTGTGTTTCCTGATGGTCTTTGGTGACCCTTATGACACCCCCTCGTGACCCCCAGGTTGAGAAACACTGCCCTACAGGATTGAAAAGGGTGGGATATAAATGTAGTAAATAAATAAGTCTAAAACAGGTAAGAGCTGAAGAAAGGATTATAGCAGGCTTTAGAGCAAAAACACCTATCTATCTACCTATAGAGTGCTTATGTGGTTTAGGCGAACCTAGATTAAATCTCCTCTTATACTATTAAGGTCTCATATTCCTAGACTGCTCCACAGCATTACTGTGCAGGTAAGGGTAAATAATATATATAATAGAATACACCATCAGAATTTTTTTACAAATACACACATACCAAAAAGTTAATTACCCCATTCAACCCCTTATTGACATACAAGTGGTATAGGATAGTATGGTTTTCTGGGAATTATTTGTCTCTTCATCTTGTCAAGAGGCTAAGTGGAGTATTTATTCATGGCATTAATGTATTGCCTCTCAACACACCAATAGCCATTAATAATAATATAAAAATGCTTTCATGAAGTTATATAAGGCTTGTATCGTAACATGTTAATTTTTTAAAAAAGATTAAGATTTATGAGAATTACCACTTTGATGACATGCACCGCATCATCTTTGACCGGAGAATCAAGACGAGGAGAAGCTGCAAGACAGAAGATGGGCAGAGAGTGGGGCAAATAAATGTAATTGAAGCATTATTTAATACTGGACAAAAATTTAACCTACACAGCAAAAGATACAATGTGCCATGGGGCACTCAAACACTATAGTATTGTCTTCTAATGTTTTAATAAGCAGCTTTCTGGACATTACTGCAAATTCTTCCTCACTTATCGTGGGGCTTCTGTTCCAGGACCACCCGCACTAAGTGAAAATCCGCAAAGTAGGGATGTCATATTAATTTTAATATTTATACATTACTAGCTGTCCCGTCATGTGTTGCTGTGGCCCAGTCTGTGTATATGTGTTTTCCGTGTATATATTTGTGTATATACAGTGTTCCCTCACAACTTCGTGGTTTGCTTTACGTGGACTCGCTATTTCGCAGATTTATTTACATTTACATTACAATGGGCCTCTGAAAGGGAGGCTTGTGTGCGGTCTCTAGCGTCCTGTCGCTTCTTTTTGCTCATTCCGTCAATGGCTCGGGCTGCGAGCGGATGTGCTTTGTCCACCTCTTCGTTCCGGGCAGGGATACAGCCCATTGGAAGCCCCATGCCGCCTCAATAACATCCAATAATGTACAAATATTACAATTAATATAGCATCCCTACTTCGCAGATTTTCACTTATCGCGGGTGGTCCTAGAACGTAACCCCTGCGATAAGTGAGGCAACACTGTATGTGGTTTTGCACATGCATTGTAACGTATTTTTAATTTTTGGCTTTTTAAGTCTTTATTTATAGGAATTTATAGTTCACCTGCAATCAGAGAGCACTCTGAACCCCATCAAAGATGGACCTGCAACTAATTTGGCACATAGTACCTCCATGACCAACAAAAAAATACTGGAGGTCTTTGGATGGATTTATAGGACTTGTAGTTCACCTATATCCAGAGAGCATTGTGATGGATCTGGACCAAACTTGGCACGCATACCTGATATGCCCAAATTTGATTACTGGGGGGATTTGGGAGAGATTGACCTTGAGTTTTGAGAGTTGTAGTTCACGTACAACCAGAGAAACTGTGACCCCCACCAATGATGGATCGGTATCAAACTTGGCACACAGAATTCCCATGACCAACTGAACATGTTGGAGGGGTTTGAGGGGAACTGGCCTTCATTTTGGGGAGTTATAGTTCACCTACATCCAGAGAAACTGTGACCACCACTGGCACAAAGAACCCCCATGACCTACTGAACCTACTGTAGGGGTTTGAGAGACCAACTGAACCTACCGTAGGGAAAGCTGTAGTTTGTCCTGTGAGCAGAGACCAGACACATCCTACCAATGATGCGTCTAGAGCAGTGGTTCTCAACCTGGGGTCCCCAGATGTTTTTGGCCTTCAACTCCCAGAAATCCTAACAGCTGGTAAACTGGCTGGGATTTCTGGGAGTTGTAGGCCAAAAACATCTGCTGACCACAGGTTGAGAACCACTGATCTAGAGAGCAAACTCGCCCAACATGACAAACTTTAAGCACAGATGGAGTTTCAGAGGGTTAACCCAGCCTGATGTGAATTGTACTTCACCCACAACTTTATGCATTTTGTAAAAAAAATATGACTTTTTCAAATAACCCGGGCAATGCTGGATATCCAAGTTAGAAATTTTAAAAAATCGCCATTTAAGTCACCCATGTGGACAATTTTAGAGTATCGAGACTCCATATAAGGGATCCTCAACCTATATAAATAAATTTAGCTACCTAGCTGATACTGAGTTGGATAACTGGCACATCTGATCCAAGTATTGTCCTTGCCAACTAGTCTTACCTTAACTCTGCAACTCACAAAGTGAATCTAGGACATTTTTGCATGGGAATCATGTGCTCCACTCCAGAGCTATGGCACTCCCCGACAGCTTTTATTAGTTTTAATAAGCAAAAGTAACACGGGAGCACACTTCTGGAGGAAATTGCCTTTTCTCTCCATTTGCCTACAGCCCAGCACCACGGCACCCAGAGGTCCGACAAAGTAATGTGCCATTTTCGCTTGCCAGTTGCATCCTGCCAACTTTCCACTTGCAGCAGATTTTGTTTCTGTTTTTGATGGCAATCATCTCTTAGAATAATGGTGGAAACGTCTGCAGTAGATCTTAGGGACCTGGTTTTGTAGGCAAAGTTTACACAGTGGGAAGAGTAAAAACCATGCTATTGGCAATTAAATAGCATTCCCAACCCCTGTCCGCAGCTGATCTCATTGCTGCTGCTGGAGGTTTTGGCAACGGGTCCTCATTTTGCAAACATCAATGGCCTCAAGAAAGTGAAATTGCGTGTATGACTGCTTGCATGCGAGCGTGCCAAGTGTTGAGGGCTTTATAAAAAAAAGAAAGAAATCCAGTGGTTATGAAAATTTGAAGAGTAGCAATTTTCCTCTGAGGTTAGCTTACACTTTAGCATCACAATCTCCATGGTGTCTGCGATTTGTAAACATTTTTCAAGATCAGGAGAAACAAACGAAAAAAGTTAATTCTTTTCCTCCCTCTTTCATATTTGGCTCCTTGGATAAAACCATTGCTTTTCTTCTGATCTGCTGTCATGGTTTTCTTCTCCCATTGACATTTTTACCAACACTAGGCTTGTGCATTTCAGCTGAACCTTGATTTATTTCTGCTGGCTGGATTCCAGTAGACCCCCATATCCGTTTTTGTGCGCCTCCCAAAAATGGGCAGGTAGCCGGATTGCCGTGTTCGGTCCCCAACCGAAAAATACAGCTGGATCTGGCCCATTGGCAGCAATAGGGAACTTACAAGGCTCTCCTTTCCGTTCCTGGGACTCTATTCTTTTTTCCCTTCAAGTGAGCCTGTGTTTCAACAATGGAGTTAAGGAAGCAGACACAGCTTGTGTAAGACAGTACCAAACAAAGGAGGAGGAGCTGTGATGGTGACTGCTAAAAGAGCATTTTACATTAATAACACAAGAACATTAATAATGTTGTTCATCAAGACCAACACTTGAAATCTGGGCTGACAAATAACGTCAAAATCAATTAGTTTCTGATTCTTCTTCAAAAGCAGCCCTGCACAGATGTAGACAATGAATGAAAAGCGAATAAGGAAGAAGAGAAGGTTAAACTTGATGTGCTGCAATTTTCCATTGTTTATATAGACCAAAAATCAATAACTGATCTAAATATGGATCCTAGACTACAGCTGAAATCAGATAACCCTTCAGATGTTGTCGGCTCCAGCTTCCTACATTCCTTACTACTAGTTTGGGCAGAGTTTTCCAAACTGTGTGTCATAACACATTAGTGTCAGCTGGAGGTAACATAGTCTGTGTGCATTCAAAAGAAGACCTACAAGCCACCCTAAACACCTTTGCAGAAAGATACAAGAAGCTCGGCCTATCATTGAACATCGAGAAAACCAAAGTGCTCTTCCAGAAGTCACCAACCAATCCCTCTGCAATGCCAGAAATACAGCTTAATGGTGTAACGTTAGAAAATGTTGACCATTTCCGCTACCTTGGAGCCACCTCTCTACAAAAGTCAACATTAACACCGAAATACAACACCGCCTGAGCTCTGCGAGTGCAGCATTTTTCCAAATGAAGCACAGAGTGTTTGAGGATTGGAAAATCCATAGGGAGACCAAGGTACTTATTTATAAAGCTACTGTCTTGCCACCCTCCTCCTATCCTTTGTGACCCACTGATGAGCAGGAAGTCAGGACCTATATATTAAGCCCTTGCTATAAAATAGGTCTACTCTGGCAGCAGTTGTTTAACTGCTGTCAAGTCAACATCAAGTTATAGTGAGAGCCCGGAACTGCCAGTTCAAGTCCTAGAAACACAGGGCTGTGACTTTCTTGATTCAGTCTGTCCACCTGAGGGTTTTCTCCCACTGCCTTCTACCTTGGCCAAACAATACTTGTCTTTTCTAGTTAGTCATATTTCTCATATGTCCAGAGTATGATAGTTTCAGCTTAGCTTGGCTTCTAGGGAGAATTCAAACCCATTTATGTGTTTTGTTAGCTGTCCACTGTATCCACAGAACTCTCCTCCAAATGAAATGATTCTCTCCTTCCCAGGTTTTTCACTGTCCAATTTTCACACATTAATAATGTGCACCTACATACCTAATGGCATGATTTCTCTCGTTTTAAATAATGGACAGCCTGCCCTCCAGATGTTGTTGGAACACAGCTCCCATTTTGCCTGTACTGATGGGGCTGCTGGAAGCTGCTCTCTAACAGCATCTGGAGAGCGGCATGATTCCCATCGTATCCTAGATGAAACTGTCTTAAGCATCTCATCCACATCTTTAAACTACTCCCATTCAATAATGTGTGCACATTCCTATTAAGGCTAGACAGCAGAATGCTGAAGATAATTTATTTCTATGTTGTCGGTTGCCTTCAAGATGTTTCCAACTTAGGGCAACCCCAAGGTGAACCTATCACCAGGTTTTCCGGGGCTTAAACAATTCTCCTAAATATCAGGACTAAAGTTGCCACTTCTAGATACAGAAACTCTTCTTTGACTTTCAGAGCTGACTTTAACCTTAGGAGCAAAAGTGATGCGCTTCGGCATTTTTGGATGCCCCTCTGGGCTTTGGAAAGCTTAGCGGCGCTATGCATGGTGACTTCTGGCATAGCTTAGCTCCTGACCATCTGCTACCCTGTCTCCGTGCCCATTCAGAAGGTGGCACGCCAGTTTCAACAGGGCGCTGATGCCAATTATGAGACAAGTTCAGGAGAATCTTCCACAACACAGCTCCTGCCACAAGTCTGATGGTAGGTTAAGAAAGGAATACACATCCTTGCAGCAGTTTGGCGAATTGACTTGCACACGTCTTATGTGATACCGCCAAGAACAAAACTTCTGTGGAATCATCTAACACAGAAATATGAGTCTATGACCTTGTTCTTAAACAGCTGCAGAAGTTGCAATGATTATCAGAGATAGAGGACAAATTAGAGTATTTACACACAACCTTTGTAAGATACATAGGAATCACAGAATCATAGAATCTGAAGAGTTGGAAGGGATCACAAGGGCCAGGACTTTAGCACAGCTGGTAAATCACCAGCAATGATAAGATCTACCAACCAAAAGGTTGCCAGTTCGAAACCCCGGGTCAGCGTGAGCTGCTGACTGTCAAGCCCAGCTTACTGTTGACCTAAGCAGTCCAAAAACAGCTTGTACTGTAATTAAAGAAATTACGTACCGCTAAAGCAAGCGGGGGAGTTATTTTACGACACCATGAAAGAAAATGACCAGAAAATGCCGGTGACCAGGAGGCAGGAGGAGGGCTGATGACTCTTTATCAGGCCAGATTTTGAGCACAACCTTCCAAGGCGCAGATGACAATACAACATACCTCCTTCTGTCCTGTCTGACTTTGTATTATCTATCCAAAAATGGCACTGAATGTTTGCCGTATACGTGTACTGTGATCTGCCCCGAGTTCCCTTGGGGAGATAGGGCGGAATATAAATAAAATGTTATTATTCTTATTATCTTCTCTAACTCTGTAGTGTGAAGAAATTCAAACTGTATGCACTATTGAAAGAAGCCCACCCAACCGTTGATTTAAGGAGAGTCCACCAGCCTCCAAGGCAGTCCAATTTGCTATCAAACAGCTCTTACCGAACTGTTTAAGGATGTTACATTGTGTACTAGAAAAGAGACATCACAGGCATAAGAATTACAGTTTCCACAGGAATGAGAATTACAGTTTCCATTTGAATCAAGATGGAAAAACCTGTGTCGCTTCAGATACTCCTAGACTACAATTCACAACATTCTTTACCACTGGCTTTGCTGGTGAGGGCTGTTGGGAATTGCAGTGCAACAACATCTGTAATGCCCAAAATATAAATGCTTTCTAGGCCTATCAGTTTTGAATATGTGCTTGGAAGTACACATTTGTTTGAGAATCCTAATGCTAAATACATCAACAAATCCATAAGCAGCAACACCTAATATAAAAACCAAAATAGGATCAAATACCAACTTGGTAATCATATATGACGTCCCTAAAGCAAGCAAAGCAACTCTGTGAGATGTGGCCACATCTCTAATGTACTGTAATGGTTTAAACCATCTTGAAAGAGCATGAAGCATGCCTGCTGAAATAGATGAAGTGTGACAGAATAAGATTTACAGTGTCCAGGGGCCTGGCTCCAGTGCCAAGCACAGCCCTCGTCATGATTAGGAAAACAAGAATAAATTATGCAAAACAGACGGAAACACAAAATGTCATCCAAGACAAAGATAGACATGTATGTGCATGTGTCTATCTGTGTTTTGCATGACATGTGGTGTTTTTTACTGTTTTACCTTATTGTATATGTATATGTCTTCAAGTACCCTGTCAAGTCATGGTGCCCCCTTTAATTTCACAGTGTTTTCTTATGCAAGGGGTACTCAGATCTCCACCTGATGATTTGCACAATTGAAATGTGTCAAAGAAGCCAGCTGTATTCCTTGCACAAACAGTGACTATAGCACTGCCTCTTAGGAAATCCAGAAGGAAAGCATAAAGTCGAAGGTCTTTCCAACTGGCTTCTCCCCAGGAAATGGCAAAACTGCCTCTGGATGGGGAGGTTCCATTTAACACCCTGGATCATTTATCTATCATAGTTTCAGGACTAATTTCGGAATGATAACTGCTCTCGTCCCAGATGCATTTCACCCTCTAAATCAGTGTTTCTCAACCTGGAGGTCTGGACCCTTGAGGGGGTCGCAAGGTGGTGTCAGAGGGGTGGTCAAGGACCATAAGAAAACACAGTATTTTCTTTTGGTCATGAGGATTCCATGTGGGAAGTTTGAGCCAATTCTGTCGTTGGTGGAGTTCAGAATATTCTTTGATTGTATTTCTCCAAAGTTCCTTTTTTTTTTCAACTTACACAAGACTCACTCAACAGGATTCTTTCATTTCACCTGCATACATTGTTTATGTTCACATGAAAGGTTTGCTGAAACACGTTAGGAACCTATCCCTGTTCAGCCCATATTATTCATGCCTCTAGTACCAAATTTACTATTAAAGGAGGCACATATCCACTTGGATAACTGAGGCAGACCTGTATGACAATGCAATGTAAATGGAAGACACCTGAGGAGTTCAAAGGAAAGCAAATGCTTGGGATGCAGAAGGCGCAGGTTCAATCGCTAACATGCCCGGGCAAGGTTAGGAGAGGAGTAGTTTGAAATTCTGGGAAGCTATTGCCAGACTTAGTACATCTATACTGTAGAATCAATACGGTTTGACACTACTTTAATTGCCATGGCTCAATACTATGGAATCATGGGATCTGCAGTTTTTAAAGGTTTTGCTGATGTCTCACCAAACTCCAAACCCCAGAACTCTGCAAAATCAAGACATGAAGGTAACGCCATGGATGTAGCGTATCTGGATTTCAGTAAGGCCTTCGACAAGGTCCCCCATGACCTTCTGGCAAACAAACTAGTCAAATGTGGGCTAGGCAAAACTATGGTAAGGTGGATCTGTAATTGGTTAAGTGAACGAACCCAAACGGTGCTCACCAATGTTTCCTCTTCATCTTGGAAGGAAGTGATGAGTGGAGTCCCGCACAGTTATGTCCTGGGCCCGGTCCTGTTCAACATCTTTATTATTGACTAGCCGTCCACTGCCACGTGTTGCTGTGGTCATGGGGGTTCTGTGTGGGAGGTTTGGCCCAATTCTATTGTTGGTGGGGTTCAGAATGCTCTGTGATTGTAGGTGAACTATAAATCCCAGCAACTACAACTCCCAATTGCCAAGATTCTATTTTCCCCAAACTCCACCTGTGTTCACATTTGGGCATATTGAGTATTCGTGTAGAGTTTGGTCCAGATCCATCATTGGTCGAGTCCACATCTGGATGTAGATGAACTACAACTCCAAAACCAAAGGACACTGCCCACCGAACCCTTCCAGTATTTTCTGTTGGTCATGGGAGAACTGTGTGCCAAGTTTGGTTCAATTCCATCGTTGGTGGGGGTCAGAATGCTTTTGATTGTAGGTGAACTATAAATCCCAGCAACTACAACTCCCAAATGACAAAATCAATTTTTTGAGTGAAGGACATACATTGGGTTGTTAGGTGTCTCGTGTCCAAATTTGGTGTCAATTCGTCCAGTGGTTTTTGAGTTCTGTTAATCCCACAAACCAACATTGCATTTTTATTTATATAGACTTAGATGAAGGGTTTGAAGGAATGATTATCAAGTTTGTAGAAAAAAATCAAATTGGGAGGGAGAGTCAATACCCCAGAAGACAGGAGCACAATTCAAAATGAAATTAACAGATGAGAGAGATGATTGGCCAAAACTAACAAAATGAAGTTCAACAGGGGGAAAGGCAAGATACTCCACTTAGATACAGAATGGGGGATGCCTGGCTTGACATCAGTACGTTTGAAAAAGATCTTGGAGTCCTCATGGACAACTACTTGAACATGAGCCAACAACATCAGGCAGCAGCTAAAAAGCCAATAGGATTTTGGCCTGCATAAATAGGAGTCTAGTGTCTACATCCAGGGAAGTCATGCTACCACTATATTCTGCCTTGGTTAGACCATACCTGGAATCACACTGTATCCAATTCTGGGCACCACAACTGAAGGGAGATGTTGACAAGCTAGAATGTGTCCAGAAGAGGTTGACTAAAATGATCAAGGGTCTGAAGAATAAGCCCTATGAGGAGTGGCTTAAAGAGCTGGTCATGTTTAGCCTTCAGAAGAGAAAGCTGAGAGGAGACGTGATAAAGGCCATGTATAAAATATGTGAGGGGAAGTTATAGGGAGGAGGAAGCAAGCTTGTTTTCTGCTGCTTTGGAGACTAGAATGTGGAACAATGGCTTCAAACTACAGGAAAAGAGGTTGCACCTGAACATTAGGAAGGACTTCCTGACTGTGAGAGCTGTTCAGCAGCGGAACTCTCTGCCTCAGAGTGTGGTGGATTCTCCTTCTTTGGAGGCTTTAAACATCTGCCATCTGCCGTGGGTGCTTTGAATACAATTGTCCTGCTTCTTGGCAGGAGGTTGGACTGGATGACCCATGAGATCCCTTCCAACTCTATGATTCGATCATTCTGAAGGATTTATCTGCATTTATTCTACAATGCAGATGCAACTTGTGTTAACAATAATGGGGTATGGATGGGCCACTAGTTAGCTTCGGCATAGGCCGATTCCTGTGTTCATAGTTAGGTCACTAATCTGTTTCTAGGGGACCTTCCGCACATATAACCCAGAATATCAAGGCAGTTAACCCACAGTATCTGCTTTGAACTGGGTTATTCGAGTCTACACTGCCATATAATCGAGTTCAATGTGGATTTTATACAGCTGTGTGGAAGGGGCCTAGGTCATATTTAAGGTGTTTGTGGTGAACTTTGGAGTCCCTTTCTACTCCAAGAAAATATTCCAAATCCCAGATGTACTGTATATAGTTGGTGAGCTAAACTATTAATTACCCTTGATCATTTTTCTTAATGTGCCATTGCTTGCTGATCAGAATGTTGATGTCATTCAGTTCACAACAGTTTCACTTTTCATTTCATATCCTTGTTTGGCATTAGGATCAAGACAGCCTACCAAAATCCTGCTCTTCAACAGACAAAGCCAAAGCAAACCATAAAACCACAGCATTTTTCTAATTACAATGACTATTTAATGCAGGATTACTTCAAAGGATTGTCATCTTCCTGCCTCCTTCACCCACATTTTTTCTCACAATTCCCTTCACTCTCCAAGTACCAGCAACAATAAAGTTTTAGGGTAAACATAATCATAGAATCAAAGAGTTGAAAGAGACCTCATGGGCCATCCAGTCCAACCCCCTGCCAAGAAGCAGGAATATTGCATTCAAATCACCCCTGACAGATGGCCATCCAGCCTCTGTTTAAAAGCTTCCAAAGAAGGAGCCTCCACCACACTCCGGAGCAGAGAGTTCCACTGCTGAACAGCTCTCACAGTCAGGAAGTTCTTCCTCATGTTCACACGGAATCTCCTCTCTTATAGTTTGAAGCCATTGTTCCGCGTCCTAGTCTCCAAGGAATTAACACTCCTTTCATTTTACAAAATTATTACTATTTCTTTCTTGTGGGATGGGGAATGCCATCCAAGATCATAATGATACGTTACCTAAGTAGATCAGCCCAAATCCTCCCTGGGCAATCATAGGACCAAGTCTCCATTCTTTCTTTTCGTTATCTCTCAGGATAACTCCTTCCAGGAGAGGAACAGGGAGGTTGTTTTTTCCTTTCCTTTTGGGAGGCATCTCACCTTATTATGGGACAAAAAAAGGGCAATTATTAAGAAGTGCAGTATGCTTTTTGTTACGCACCCATTTCAAACTTTTCCCCATTACATCTCAAAGTTTTCCCCTTTGAGACCAATAGCTTTCCAAGTTTCTTTGAGTTTTAAAAACATTAAAAAGCAGTGGATGTTTAACTTATGGCTCGATACAGATGCCCATTTATTCCCTTGTGTATAGTTGAGCTTTTGTTTGCTTGAGAAAGAAACCAGAGAAGCTTTGAAAGCTTGCATAATTAAGTGTTTCAAAGGGCCCTTCCACACAGGGGAATAAAATCCCACATTATCTGCTTTGAACAGGGATTTATGGCAGTGTGGACTCAGTTAACTCTACTCAAAGCAGATATTGTAGGATTTTCTGCCTTGATATACTGGGTTATATGGCTGTGTAGAAAGGCCCTGAGTCCACACTGTCAGATATTCCAGTTCAAAGCAGATATTATGGGATTTTCTGCCTTGATATTCTGGGTTATATGGTTGTGTGGAAGGGCCCTGAGTCCATACTGCCAGATATTCCAGTTCAGAGCAGATATTGTGGGATTTTCTGCCTTGATATTCTGGGTTATATGGCTGTGTGGAAGGGCCCTGAGTCCACACTGCCAGATATTCCAGTTCAAAGAAGAAAATGTGGGATTTTCTGCCTTGATATTCTGGTCACATGGCTGTGTGGAAGAGCCCTGAGTCCACATTGCCAGATATTCCAGTTCAAAGCAGATAATGTGGGATTTTCTGCCTTGGTATTCTGGGTTATATGGCTGTGTGGAAGGGCCCAGAGTCCACACTGCCAGATATTCCAGTTCAGAGCAGATAATGTGGGATTTTCTGCCTTGATACTCTGGATTATATGACTGTGTGGAAGGGCCCTGAGTCCACACTGCCAGATATTCCAGTTCAAAGCAGATAATGTGGGATTTTATTCAGCTACTAGCTGTCCCCTGCCACGCATTGCTGTGGCCCACATGGGGGTTCTGTGTGGGAGGTTTGGCCCAATTCTATCGTTGGTGGGGTTCAGAATGTTCTGTGATTGTAGGTGAACTATACATCCCAGCAACTACAACTCCCAAATGTCAAGATTCTATTTTCCCCAACTCCACCAGTGTTCACATTTGGGCATATTGAGTATTCGTGTAGAGTTTGGTCCAGATCCATCATTGTTTGAGTCCACAGTGATCTCTGGGTGTAGATGAACTACAACTCCAAAACCAAAGGACACTGCTCACCAAACCCTTCCAGTACTTTCTGTTGGTCGTGGGGGGTCCTGTGTGCCAAGTTTGGTTCAATTCCATCGTCGGTGGGGTTCAGAATGCTCTTTGATTGTAAGTGAACTATAAATCCCAGCAACTACAACTCCCAAATGACAAAATTATTTTTTTTGAGTGAAGGACATACATTGGGTTGTTAGGTGTATGCTGTCCAAACTTGATGTCAATTCACCCAGTAGTTTTTGAGTTCTATTAATCCCACAAACAAACATTACATTTTTGTTTATATACAAGATGTGGAAGGGGCCTGAGACAGATAAATAGATACTCAAGCTGTGGGTGTTAAAGTAGGTCTCTGTCAGTTTCCTTCCAACTTAAACTGGTTATCTGTGTCCACACTGCTTTGAACTGGAATATATGGCAGTGTGGACTCAAATAACCCAGTTCAAAGCAGATATTGTGTGATTTTTCTGCCTTGATAGTCTGGGATATTGGGCTGTGTGGAAGGACCCTTAGTCAAAGAGTGTTGTTGCCTTAGAAAACTATAACTCCCACCCTTCCAGAACCTTAGTAGTCAAAGTGGTATCAAACTGCATTAATTCCCCAGTGTAGATGCATCCTAAAGGAACTGTTTCCCCCTTTTTATTTCCCTATCAGCAAGCCAGCTACTTACTACACAAGAAGAGGGTCTTTTCCTCTCTCCCCTTCCTCTTTCTCGGCCTGCAAACTTTGCTGCCTTCCTCCTCTCTCACTTTCAATTCCTCTTGTAAACACAGGAAGGGGAATCCTTCCGTCACGTGGCTGGCTGAGAAGCATGAATGACAGGAACTGGGAACCCTACGTCACAAACGCGGGGCGGGGCTACGCGGGAATACAAAGGAGGGAGGCGATTGGCTAGCAATCCTCCCAAGTCAGCCTATCAGAGAGAGCCGCCTCTTCATTCAAAGGAAAAAAAACACACAAGCCGGACAAACTCTTGGCGGGAAAAGAGACGCAGTGGGAAAGGCGACTTACTTGGCTTTGCTTATTTTTGAGTGGTTGCATACTAAACAGGGATTATGATTGGATTGCTGTGCGTTTTCAGGCCTGCTATTAATGACGGGTTGTTGTTGTTGTTGTTGTTGTTATACCCATTTAAGGTGGGATAAGGTGTCAAATAGGGATATGTTATTGCCCCAACTTTATTCTCCATCTTCATCGCTATGATGCTTCATCTTGTTGATGGGAGTGGAAATCATCTTTCAGATGGCAAACTATTTCACCCCAGCAGAGTGAAAGCCAAAACCAAGGTCTCAACCATATATGTTATAGAAATCCAATATGCTGATGACAATGTCATATGTGCTCATTCAGAAAAAGACCTACAAGCCACTCTAAACAGCTTCGCAGAAGCATATGAGAAGCTCAGCCTGTCATTGAACATTGAGAAAACCAAAGTGCTCTTCCAGCAGTCATCAGCCAATCCCTCTCCAATGCCAGAATGGTGTAGCATTAGAAAAGGTTGACCATTTCAGCCAACTCTCCACTAGACTTGGGCTCCACAGTCACCTACGGACCCACCGACAGAACACTGATCTTGGAAAACTAGACTTAGTGTCAACTAGACTTTACCTTTACTATTGAGGGAAGGATAGGTTGTGCGGAGGAGACAGACCTTTAATTAGATGTGCATTGCATTGGGTGATAGGGACGGTCATCAATACTCTGTCCTCCTTCATTGCTGGTTTGTCTCCTTTATGCGATCAAGTCCCAAGACAGAATTGCTGCAAGGCAGCAGTAGGCCAAGGCCACATGATACATTCCAAGACCAAGCAGAGATTTCATCTTGGGCCCCACTCTTCTGAAACCAGCACTTTATACATTGCCCTGGATTGATTTGGTCAGATTTGCTGGAACTATAAAACCTGTCGTGAAAGTGGAATTGTGATTTTTTTTTAAAAAAAAAAATGCAACAATTAACCTGCTGAATTTTCCTGATTCACATCATGGAGATTCAGCATAGTTCTAATTTTAATTATGTAAATTCTTCTAATAATGGACATTATGTATTGTCGAAGGCTTTCATGGCCGGAATCACTGGGTTGTTGTAGGTTTATGCTGTCGCACGCAGGGCCTGAAATAATGTCTGTTTACAGGACGTGCCTTCTGTATGCCCAACGGGACGCCGGGGTGCCTCAGCTGAAGGGCCCCTTAGATTTCCCAACACAAAGTTCTATTGAGACTCAAAATAAGTTCAACAAAGTTCTTTATTTGGGCTTAAATCTTCAAACAAATGAATTAAACGCTTTATAACCTTGGAAAACCAGTAGCTTCCTCAATCTGCTATCAAGGGACAGGCAACTGGTGGTAAACTGTTCCTTTCTTCCTTAGGGAAATCCTTTGACCCCTCCCTGGGCAATTTCTCTTTACCTTGCTGGCGTGAGGCCTCTACTCCCAGCTCCAAGCTGCTTTATGGACAGTCCGAGTAGTCCCTTACCAGGCAAGGTTCCTGTAGATCTGCCAAGCTGGCAGGTGTCCTTTAATTTCTCCACAAAGGCTGTTGGAACTATTTCTTTACTCCCCAGCAAAAGCTGTGGAACCTTTCTTTTTCCCCCAGCAGAGCTGTGAGAAGTGAAGCGTTTGTGCAGGTGGGAAAGAGAATCCCACACGTCCTGCTTTTAGGCTTCAAACAGCGAGACTGAACAAAGATCCTCCTTTCCCTCCAAAAACCCTGGAAAAAGGGGCGGGTCTAAAAATTCTAACGATGATAGACAGGTTGTTGGCCCTATGATTGCAATGTGAGGGAAGCTACCTGTTTGCAAAATGCATGGCTTATATAGATTCATGCAAACTAGCAGTGCAAGAAAAGGAGTTCAAATCTCCTGGCACTACTGTGCCAGCACAAGTTTTTTTTAGGGCTATATGACCATGTTCTAGAGCCATTCTCTCCTGATGTTTCGCCTGCATCTATGGCAAGCATCCTCAGAGGTAGTGAGGTATGTGTTTGGGGTATGTGTATGTGCATGGTGGGGTGGAGGACCTCACTACCTCTGAGGGTGCTTGCCATAGATGCAGGCGAAACGTCAGAAGAGAATGCCTCTAGAACATGGCCATATACCCCGAAAAAACCTACAACAGCCCAATAGACATTATTTTATTCTGCACAATGAAAATAATTTGAATAGAATGCTGTCGAGATTTGAAGAAGTGACATATAGGAACCTTGCATTAGAAGGAAGTTAGATGTAGCTAAACACCACCACTCCATCATGTGGTATTGAATTCCCACAGTTTAAATGTTAATTATCACAGACTGCCCATATCATTAGGGTGAATGGGGGGAAAGCAGCAGCAATTCCCTCCTCTTATAATTCCTCCAGATTCCCCAACCACTACCACCACCACCATTCATCTAGTGAGATGTTCTCTTGGGTGAAAAAAAAGCATTTTCAACATTTGCCTTCATGTTGTGCCCCTACCTCTTCTAAGTGGAAGATCTACTACGCTACTGAAACTAGCTTCCTGCATTCAGGTGTGACTGAGGATACTCTCCAGTGTGTGCTTGAGAATGCTATCCTCAGGTGTGATTGAGGAAACTCTGGAGCGATTCCATCTGTGTTGCCTCCAAAAAATCCTGCAAATCTCTTGGGAAGACAGACAAATGTCAGTGTTCTGGAAGAGAATCAAAGCTATGACCCTTCTCCATGAACTTCACTGGACTGGCCATGTTGTCGGAATGTCCAATCACCATCTCCCAAAGCAGTTACTTGACTCTCAGTTCACGAATGGAAAATTGAATGTTGGTGGACAGGAAAAGATATTTAAAGGTGGTCATAAAAGCTAAACATAAAAACTGTGGCACAGACACTAAATAACTGGGAAGCCTGGGCCCTTGAGTGCTCTAACTGGAAGTCAGCTGTGACCAGCAGTGCTGCAGAATTCAAAGAAGCACAAATAGAGGGCAAAAGGGAGAAAAGTTCCAAGAGGAAGGTGCATCAAGCCAACCCTGACTAGGACAGCCTTTCATCTGGAAATCAATATCCTCACTGCGAAAGAACATGCAGATCAATAATAGGTCACTACAGACACCTACAGACCCACCTCCAAGACCCTTCACTTGGAAGGCAGTCGTACTCGGCTGTGAGTGATAGTCGACCATGACGATGACGACAACGACGACTCTCTAGTCACTGATATGTGGCTATTGTAGTTTGCCTTCATTTCTGATTTATGGCAACCATAAGGTGAACCCATGACTGGAAGTCAGCTGTGACCAGCAGTGCTGCAGAATTTGAAGACGCACAAATGGAGGGCGAAAGGGAGAAATGTTCCAAGAGGAAGACACGTCAAGCCAACTCTGACTAGGACAGCCTTTCATCTGGAAATCAATATCCTCATTGCGAAAGAAAATGCAGATCAATAATAGGTCACTACAGACATCTATGGACCCACCTCCAAGACCCTACACTTGGAAGGCAATCATACTCGGCTGCGAGTGATAGTCAATGATTATGATGATGATGGTGATGGTCATGGTGATGATGAGGACGCAAACGACTCTCCAGTCACTGATATGTGGCTAATGTAGTTTGTCTTCATTTCTGATTTACGGCAACCATAAGGTGAACCCATGACTGGGTTTTCATAACCAGATTTGCCTTCAACTGAAGCTGAGAGCATAAGTTGCCCAAGGTCACATGTTGATATTCCATAGGTGAACCCTGGTCTGCCAGAGGGCCTTCAGGAAAGGGCACCAGATCCCATTTGTTCTTGGAAGCTAAAGCAGGGTCAGCTCTGGTTGGTGCTTTGATGGGAGACTACCAAAGAATATTAGGTACTACAGTCCCTATTTCAGAGGATGGAACTGGCTGAATACCTCTGAATAGTCTTTGCCCTATGAAATTAATGGGATTGCCTTGAGTCAGTAGATGGCAAGACACACATACATACTGCAAGAATCTTAATCCAACCAAAAATCACTTCACCACAGTGTTTCCCCACCACCAATCTCAAGATGCCTGGTAGAAGCAAGTTACCTGGTAGTCCAGTTCCCATCTGGATATGACAGACTTTTGGGGTATGTGTATGTGCATGGTGGGGTGGGGGAGTTGTCATCATCTTGTCTCTTGCCTTAGACAGCAAAATGGCTTGGGTCAGTGTAATACAACACCACCTGAGCTCTGCAAATGCAGCATTTTTTTTCCGAATGAAGCAGATAGTGTTTGAGGATCGGGACATTCGTAGGGATACCAAGGTGCTTGTTTATAAAGCTATTGTCCTTCCAACCCTGCTATATGCCTGCGAGATGTGAACAGTCTACAGAACGCACATGCAACTCCTAGAACAATTCCATCAGCATTGCCTCTGGAAAGTCTTGCAAATCTCTTAGGAAGACAGGCGCACAAATGTCAGCGTGGTGGAAGAAGCAAAGACCACCAGCATTGAAGCGATGGTCCTCTGCCATCAACTCTGCTGGACTGGCCACATCGTCCGAATGCCCGACCACCGTCTCCCGAAGCAGTAGCTCTACTCCGAACTCAAGAACAGAAAACAGAACGTTGGTGGACAGGAAAAGAGATTAAAAGATGGGCTCAAAGCCAACCTCAAAAACTCTAGCATAGACACTGAGAACTGGCCCTTGAGCACTCCAGCTGGAGGTCAGCTGTGATCAGCAGTGATGTAGAATTAGAAGAGGCATGAATGGAGGCCGAAAGAGAGAAACGTGCCAAGAGGAAGGCGCGTCAAGCCAACCCCGACTGGGACCGCCTTCTATCTGGAAACCAATGCCTTCATGCGGGAGAACATGCAGATCAAGAATTGGGCTCCACAGTCAGCTACGGATCCAATGCCAGGACATTGATCTTAGAAGACTATCCTACTCAGATAACGAGGGATCGCCTAGGCAAATAAGGTTTGGATCAGTACCACTCCATGAGTCTGACAGCATCTATCGGATGGCTGACTGATCTGATCCAGCCAAGTTGACATTTACAAGTCCCTTTCTAGCTGCAATACAAAATGCCCAGCTGAATTTTTTTATCATTCATTACATTAAAGAGAGAGAGAGATCAAGAAGAACCAGACACACATCTTTTACCTGAAAAGAGGGAAAATCACCCGCTCTCGGTGGTCTGTGTTCTTCCTGCACGCAGTCCTGCTATTTTTGTACTCTTAGACTCTTTTCTTTGCTTCTTTAAAGAGCCTGATCTTTTTGTGCGTGCATGCTGTTGAAGAATAGCTTTGACCTCCAGCACAGCTTATGCCTTTATGACAATCTGTAGTCATCAGTGAAGTATGGTGGCTTTTGGGTCATCACTAATGTCAGCCGCGGATCTCAAAGGTCCCGGCGAAATGGATGGCAGAGCTGCCGCTGCATGAGCAACGCTATGTTCTCTCCCTACAGAGAGGACTGGGGGCCGGGGAGGGGGTGAGTCTGGTTGTTATTCATGAATCTAGGTATTTGAATTGCCTTAAAGGATTTAGATCAAGCTAAAACAATATGCCTCCACTCTCATATTTTCACAGAAAGGCCCACAACCATCAAGTGGCCTCGGTTTCTACAATATATAGATTCCAGGATGGTGAACCAGTGCCGTGGTCTTTGAACCAAATATGGGTCAAATATGCACCATATCTGCTCTCTTTGTTAGATGTTTCTTGACGTATTCTCAATTTATGGAAGGATGGGTGTAATCAATGAATGTGAATTAGAATAGGGTATTTATTTATCATGTCATCAGCAACCATACCATTGTATTACATTTCTAACAGAAAAAAATAAACAAACAGATAAAAAAACCACAAATTTTGCACACTTGGTAGTTGATTAAATGTCCTTTGACCAGTATCTGGCCACTTGGAGTGCCTCTGGTGTTGCCGCAAGAAGGTCCTCCATTGTGCATGTAGCAGGGCTCAGGTTGCGTTGCAGCAGGTGGTCAGTGGTTTGCTCTTCTCCGTACTCGCATGTCGTGGATTCAAGCCAGAAGGCGTGGAGGTTGCTAAGACGGTTGAGCAATGACCCCTCACAAACTAATACCCATGCCAACATAAAGGCAGATCAGATAGCACACCAACTCTTGAAGAATGGGAAACCCAACCTTACCACCAAAGTAGGAAAGAAACCAATAGCCAGACAACAAGAGATTGAGAACAACAACCTCCATGAACCCTTTACATCTACTGAATTGGACATGGCCCTCAATAAATGTAAGAATGGCAAAGCAGTTGGCTTGGATGATCTACGGATGGAACAAATCAAGAACTTTGGTCCAAAAGCAAGGCGCTGGTTGTTGGAGCCGATGAACAACTGTACTGTGTCCTGTCAGATCCCCAAAATCTGGAGGAAAGCAAGAGTCATCACCATCTTGAAGCCAAGCAAAGACTAAAGATCCAAAAAGCTACAGACCAATCTCCCTGTTGTGCCACCTCTACAAAGTTCTGGAGAGACTTATTTTGCATAGAATTACGGAAAAAAATAGGCCCCTGTCTGATTCCACAGCAAGCTGGCTTCTAAAAAGGCATTAGAATAGGGTGAGCAATGGGGATGAGTTTCAAGGCCAATTTTCTCCTCTCCATCCCTCCATATGGTGTCCCTTATGGCATTCAACCAGATCTCCATCAGCAGTATGCCAGACATAGTAGGGACTTCACATGATATTGCTTTGCCCTTTCTGTTTGATTTTATTATGTTATTTTGCACTGTTTCGTTATTTTTTGTTACTTTATGTATTTTGTTTTGCTGTAATTTTTCTGTTGTTTTGTGTCTAACTTTGCTGTATTTCTTTGTGGGCTTGGCCTCATGTTAGCCACCCAAGTCCCCTTTGGGGAGATGGTGGCTGGGTATAAATAAAGATGATGATGATGATGATGATGATTCTACCAAAGGAAAATATTTGGGGAGATTCTGGAGCTCTGAGGGGTACTTATTTCACATTACAAATGTACTAGTATATATACCTATAAAGTCCTCCCCCCAGCGCCAACTGCTGCTCTGGGCCAGAATGAAGAGAGAGGGGGCCATGCTGTCTCCTATGTTATGCTAATAATATAATATAATAATGTAATACAATATAATACTACTACTAATAATAATAATATCTATATAAATAAAAAATGTAATGTTCATTTGTGGGATTAACAGAACTCAAAAACCACTGGACCAATTGACACCAAATTTGGACAGAATACGCCTAACAACCCAATGAGTGACCATCACTCAAAACATTGATTTTGTCATTTGGGAGTTGTATTTGATGGGATTTATAGTTCACCAACAATCAAAGAGCATTCTGAACTCCACAAACGATGGAATTGAACTAAACTTGGCACACAGCACTCCCATGACCAACAGAAAATACTGGAAGGGTTTGGTGGGCATTGACCTTGAGTTCAGGAGTTGTAGTTCACCTACATCCAGAGAGCACTGTGGACTCAAACAATGATGGATCTGGACCATACTCGGCACAAATACTCCATAAGCCCAAATATGAACATTGGTGAAGTTTAGGGGAAATAGGCCTTGACATTTGGGAGTTGTAGTTGCTGGGATTTATAGTTCACTTACAATCAATGAGCATTCTGAACTCCACCAATGATAAAACTGGGCCAAACTTGGCACAGAAAACTCCCATGACCACTAGAAAATATTATGTTTTCTGATGGTCTTTGGTGACCCTTCTGACACCCCCTCATGACCCTCCCCCCTCCCAGGGATCCCAACCCCCAGGTTGAGAAATGCCTCCTTAAGGCCACCCAGTCCAACTCCATTTGCCAGGGCAAGAAAACATAACCAAGGCCCCACCCGACAAAGAGCCATCCAGCCTTAGATATAGATAGATATGATTCACACACACACACATATGTATATGTATATGACAGATATAGTGTCATAGATTTGAAAGGGACCCTAAAGAAGGACAATTATATGTTCCAGAGTAGGCAAAGCAGACAATCTCCACATCAACACTGACAAAGAAACAGCAAGAAATACTGTTTACCAACAAGCAGAAAGAAATTACATATATTAGAAACCAGCACTTTCTCATTGCTTTATTTTCCATATCACCAGACTGGGCCACAGCAACGTGTGCCAGGGGACTCGAGGCGGCTTACAAATACAGATTAAAAACAAGCACAGAAATACAGTAAACAACAAAAAACCCAAGAAAACATCAAATCAGACAACATCATAAACCAGTGTTGTGGCTCAACAACAAAAAGTGGGTTAGGGCTTATGATTCCTAAATGCAATTATTTCTATGCTGGCCCAAGGGCAAGTGCGGCAAAATGGGAGGCTGCGTTAGGAGGTGAATGCCCTTATAAAAGTGACCCACCCAAACCCAAGTCCATATGCTCTTACGTTATTAAAGTGTTAGAAGGGGGTTGGACTGGATGGCCCATGAGGTCTCTTCCAACTTTATGATCAGATTCAGAAAGGCAGATGAAAGTGAAGGGAATAGAATGGGGAATGCAAGAAGGGAGGGTGCATACAACCTGAAAAACCTACAACAACCCACTATTCTTAGTTTTTCTACTTTTCTGAGGATAATGGAGGACTAGCTATAGTTCATTCTCTATACATTCAGGTTGTGTGAGGAAAGGAAGGTATGAAACTATATCCTTCCCAGTAGGCTCAGCAAAAGGAAACTGCTGCAGCCTCTTCTGTTAGCTTGTCTCTTCTAACTCATTCATATTGTTTGTCATCTTCACCACATGCTGATGTTGCTTGTCTACACATCTCCTGGTTTTCTTATGTGAAATGTCAGAGGACATGAAATGACTCCCACACCTCAAGGGTTATTGGAGGAAGGCTATTTTGGGGAGGCCCCTTAGCCCCTGAGAGTTGTCCACCCCATATTTTTTTAAAAAAATTAAATTTTTATTAAGCATTTATATGGTTACATGGAAAGTGGGGGAATAAATTGGGAGAGGATAGAAAAGTAGGAAAATGGTATAAAAAGAGTACAGGGCTAGAAGGCAGGATCATATAGGAACGGAATTATAGACGACGAATTGGATCACGATTCTAGTTACGAGACGTTGTTGTGTTGTTATTGATGTGCCATACTGTATATTGTGCTTTCATGGTTTTTAAATCGTTTACTGCTGTTTTGTTATGACTGTTTTTGCTATGTTGTGAACAGCGTTGAGTCACCTACGGGCTGAGAAACTGCGGTATACAAGCAAAGTAAATAAATAAATAAATAAATAAATCATCAAGTTTGCAGACGACACCAAATTGGGAGGGATAGCCAATACTCCAGAGGACAGGAGCAGGATTCAAAACGATCTTGACAGATTAGAGAGATGATTGGCCAAAATTAACAAAATGAAGTTCAACAGTGACAAATGCAAGATACTCCACTTTGGCAGGAAAAACAAAATGCAAAGATACAGAATGGGGGACAATGCCTGGCTCGAGAGCAGTACGTGTGAAAAAGATCTTGGAGTCCTCGTGGACAACAAGTTAAACATGAGCCAACAATGTGATGTGGCGGCAAAAAAAGCCAATGGGATTTTGGCCTGCATCAATAGGAGCATAGTGTCTAGATCTAGGGAAGTCATGCTACCCCTCTATTCTGCTTTGGTTAGACCACACCTGGAATATTGTGTCCAGTTCTGGGAGCCACAATTCAAGAGAGATATTGACAAGCTGGAATGTGTCCAGAGGAGGGCGACTAAAATGATCAAAGGTCTGGAGAACAAGCCCTATGAGGAGCGGCTTAAGGAGCTGGGCATGTTTAGCCTGAAGAAGAGAAGGCTGAGAGGAGATATGATAGCCATGTATAACTATGTGAGAGGAAGCCACAGGGAGGAGGGAGCAAGCTTGTTTTCTGCTTCCTTGGAGACTAGGACGCTGAACAATGGCTTCAAACTACAAGAGAGGAGATTCCATCTGAACATGAGGAAGAACTTCCTGACTGTGAGAGCCGTTCAGCAGTGGAACTTTCTGCCCCGGAGTGTGGTGGAGGCTGCTTCTTTGGAAGCTTTTAAACAGAGGCTGTATGGCCATCTGTCAGGGGTGATTTGAATGCAACATTCCTGCTTCTTGGCAGGGGGTTGGACTGGATGGCCCATGAGGTCTCTTCCAACTCTTTGATTCTATGATTCTATGATTCTATTTAGAGAATCACATCTTCCATACCTCTACTGTTGGCTCTAAAGCTTCTGGAGTCTTCCTTCTTCCAGAAACTTCAATTGATGGCAAAGGTATGATCTGGACTGTCATTTCACTTGACATAGTGTGTCACCCAGCTCTGTATAATAATGAACACACACAGAGTTATAACACTGTCCTGATGTGGCATTTTCAGTTTATTGTATCCAAGTAGGATATATTAGAACTTAGATTAACTGTGTGCGTGTATGTAAAATAGAATGGAGAATATATATATATATATATATATATATATATATATATATATATATATTTTCTATTTTAAATGCACACAGACATTACCCACATATGCTCCTTGGCTCAAACTAGAGTTGGTGATAAACTGAACGGTTCAATTATCCCGAAACTTTGCCGTTTCACACCTACATTTGCAACAGCGGTTGTGAGTGACTTGTAACTTCTCACACTGTTGCCTAGTGTGTGACACCCTTGTGGTATTTAACACTGACATTTCAGCACTTCCTATCGTCATTCTTCCCTTTAGCTCCCGAGTGCTTAAAATACCATTGCTAAATTTACGCTGGGGACATAACAACCTTGTATAAAGCACATCAGCATGCAATAGGAGAAACATGAATTATATCCCCCCCCCCCCAAAAAAAAAAGAAAAAAAAAAGAAGAAGCTGTGGCTGAGAAAGTTTATCATATCCATGCAGCAAAGATGACAATTCTGTTTCTTTGGCTAGTGTTTTTTTTTTTCTCTGTTCTTACTCCCAGAATCTTTTAAAGGAAACTTTTCAGGCAATTACTTCTCCAGGTACCAAGGGGCCTTGGGCATCCAAAGAGCATGCCTCTCATCTCCGTCAATGTCTGGGGTGTGTCAACTCCCATTTTGGAGGCTCTGGCACCATTTCATGTGTCTGGCCTCATGATTGAGATCATGTAATTACAATAATTAAGGAGCCTCACCTCGGAATATTATCAAAGTGACCCACCCAAACCCAAGTCCATATGGTTGGAAATAGCTAATGAGTCAGTTAATGTAGTATGTCTAGAAGAATGCGTACTCAATATGGATGGTGCTCTGCTGTAATTTGCCAACATGGTGACAGATGAAAGCTTTCTTTTTTCTCCTTATTCCACCCCTCCCTCTTGCCCCAAGTGGACAATTGTTAACGTTCTGTGACGTGCCTTGACTTCAAAGCTCTAAGTGCCTTTTTCGATTATGCATTTTCAAATGAAGGCAGAAGAAAGTGAACTACAAAAAAGTCTTGTTAGCCAACCACTTTCAAGATGGCAAGGGTCAAACTTGAGACCACGTTTGGCATGTATTTAATACAGATGCTCCCTCTAGTGGTGAGAGACATCTGTTTTTATAGCATATGCTTTTTCTCATTTCCCGACCTTGTATTTAATAGGGTAGTGCATTTGAGGTAAACCTTGACCTGTTTCATGTCCCAGTTTTCAGTGGGGACCCCGATCCATTTGGGAGGGCAGATATCTATTTTCACTCTGGGGTGTCAAAAGATTGGTTTTATTTATTTTTTTACCATACTTGTATACCGCCCCTCTCAGCCTGGAGGTGACTCGAGGTGGTTTACATTGGCAGTCAATGCCCCACAAGATAAAATACAGTCAAAAACATATATATATATATATATATATATATATATATATATATATGTATATGTTCTGTGCATAATGAGTATCTTAAAAAAAAACCCAATCAACGAAATCACACCAAATTTGGCAACAAAACGTCTCACAACACAAGGAGTGACCATTACTCAAAAAATTATGATTTTGTCATTTGGGAGTTGTAGTTGCTGAGATTTATAGTTCACCTACAATCAAAGAGCATTCTGAACTCCATCAATGATGGAATTGAACCAAACTTGACACACAGAACTCCCATGACGAACAGAAAATATTGGAAGGGGTTGGTGGGCATTGACCTTGAGTTTGGGAGTTGTAGTTCACCTACATCCAGAGAGCACTGTGGATTCAAACAATGATGGATCTGGGCCAAACTTGGCAAAAGCACTCAATATGCCCAAGTATGAACACAGATGGAGTTTGGGGGAAATAGACCTTGACATTTGGGAGATGTAGTCACTGGGATTCACAGTTCACCTACAATCAAAGAACATTCTGAACCCCATGAACAACAGAATTGGGGCAAACTTCCCACACAGAACCCCCATGACCAAAAGAAAATTCTCAAGGCCATCCAGTCCAACTCCCTTCGTCAGGGCAAGAAAATGTAATCAAAGGCCTCCTGACAAAGAGCCATCCAGCCATAGATTAGATTAGATAGATGGATGGATGGATGGATGGATAGATAGATAGATAATGATTCTCACATACACAGATATAGTATCATAGATTTGAAAGGAACCCTTAAAGAAGGACAATGATATGTTACATGTTCCAGGGTGGGCAAACCAGACACTACATCAACACTGACAAAGAAACAGCAAGAAATACTGTTTACCCACAAGCATAAAGACATTACATATATTAGTAACCAACACTTTCTCATTGCTTTATTTTCCAGATCAACAGACTGAGCCACAGCAACGCATGGCAGGGGACAGCTAGTATAGTATAAACCATATAAAAACAATAAACAATAAACTATTAAAATAATAAAATACAGGTTTTCTATCGGACCTTTGGGGGGGGGGGCTTCCAACCTAGGCTCCCCTTCCTGGTGCACGCTTTAAGGAGGCTTCTTCTTACCTGCTGTTTCTACTCTAGAGGAAGCATTCAGCTGGAGGTGAATGCTTACAGGCCTGCACACCACTCATGCACTCTCTTTGCAAGACAAGGAGGCAAGTTCTGATTCTTACTCTAGAGTAAGAAGCACTCGGCTTCAGTCACTGGCAGGCACATGTTTTCTGGGCCTGCACACCACACACACACACTCCTTAGAATGTGTGGCATGCAGGGCAGGCCAAGAAAGTATGTGTGCCTGTCAGTGCCTGCAGCTGAGCACCTCTTACTCTAGAGTAAGAAACAGAACTTGCCTCCTTACCTTGGAAAGAGAGTGCATGTGTGGTGTGCAGGCACAGAAAGTGTGCATGTGCCAATGCTAGCAGTCAAGCACCTCTTACTCTAAAGTAAGTTCTTCCTGAACACAAGGAAGAACTTCCTGACTGCGAGAGCCGTTCAGCAGTGGAACTCTCTGCCCCGGAGTGTGGTGGAGGCTCCTTCTTTGGAAGCTTTTAAACAGAGGCTGGATGGCCATCTGTCAGGGGTGATTTGAATGCAATATTCCTGCTTCTTGGCAGGGGGTTGGACTGGATGGCCCATGAGGTCTCTTCCAACTCTTTGATTCTATGATTCTATGATTCTAGGCGCTCAGCTGCAGGCACTGGCAGGTATGCACACTTTCTGGGCCTGCACAGCACACATGCACCCTCTTTCCAAGGAGGCAAGTTCTGGGAGGTGCTTGTTTGCAAGCACGAGCACTTTTTCTCCTGGGCTACACCATGCTGGCCAACCATACACTCTCCAAGGTATTTTTAAGGAGGCTTCCCACTTCTAGGTAAGGAAGAGCAATGACCTCCTGGAAGAGGAGAGTAATTTTCAGGGAATGATGGTTTACTTTTTGTTTGCTGGGGAATTAATAAAAAAAATGAAACTATGATACCAAAAAGCTGGCCAGAAGCCAGTAACCGCTCTTGCTTGCTTTCGTGTCAAGCTGATTTTCATACCGGGAGGGGCCTTCCCATATGAAAGAAACGAAGGAAACGGGTTAAACAAATTCTGCACACAACTCTAGTATTTAGCATGCTTACTCAGAGACTAACATATGGAGCAATGAATTCAAACTACAGGAAAAGAGATTCCACCTAGACATTAGAAAAAACCTTCCTGGTGGCAATTGCTATTTGACAGCGGGAAATGTTGCTGCCTTGAGATATGGTGGGGTCTCCTTCTCTGGAGGCTTTTAAGCAGAGACTGAATGGCCATCTGTGAGGAGTACTTTCATTTTGTATTTTTGCATGGTAGGGTGTTGGATTGGATGGCCCTTAGGGCCTCTTCTAACTGTAGGATTCTGTGAAAAAAGTAGTTTTGATTCAATTAACTCAGTAAAGAGAGGTCAGAATGTTGCACCTCCGAGTAGTTTCAGGCAAAATTAAACTGCTGCAACCTTTCCTTAATTGTGTGTGCCTTATTGTTGATTAATTAACGTAGTACTATTAAATATGCCATCTTGACCATACTTTGATGCCATGTATCACAGTTGTCTTGGAATGTATGGAAATGCACAACTGGGTTTCCTTTGTAAAAGCAGAATCTTTCCTTAACTGAAATCACTGCAAAATATTCACCATAGGAGGAAAAGGCAGTCTATAAAACTTGTAATGAGGACAATTGTTGATGCCTTAGAAAATCAGGAACAGAATGCAAGCATATTGAAGGGAAAGAAAAAAAATGATGTAATTAAATTAATGATGGGTTATGATGGTCCTCTCCGCTCATTAAATATTTTGTTGGGTTATTTATACAATCCTATTAAAAAGGAACATTACAACTTAATTTGGAATCTTATTGCAGCTATAAGAGTCCTAAGCCCTAACAAATACAGGGAGGGCTTTGGAAAGCTCAAGGGAGCTTTCATCCTCCCAGAAGCCTTTGCAACATGTTGTATTCTACGGCAAACAAGTCAATGTTGGAAAAGTTTTCCCTTGTTAAGAAGTTGATTTTCTCACATATTCTCTTTCCTTTCCATTGTTCTCCCTCCAGCTCTCTGGAAATAGACAGTAAGTATAGCATTGAGGAGTATACAGTGTTTTCTCTGATGGCTGAAAGCGAGGAGGAGCTGAGGAGCCTTCTAATCAAGGTGAAAGAAGAAAGCGCAAAAGCTGGGTTGCAGCTAAACATCAAAAAAACCAAGATTATGGCAACAAGAATGATTGACAACTGGGAAATACAGGGAGAAAATGTGGAGGCCGTGACAGACTTTGTATTTCTAGGTGCAAAGATTACTGCAGATGCAGACTGTGGCCAGGAAATCAGAAGACGCTTACTTTTTGGGAGGAGAGCAATGTCCAATCTCGATAAAATCGTAAAGAGTAAAGACATCAGACTGGCAACAAAGATCCGCCTAGTCAAAGCCATGGTATTCCCTGTAGTAACCTATGGATGAGAGCTGGACCTTAGGGAAGGCTGAGCAAAGGAAGAGAGATGCTTTTGAGCTGTGGTGTTGGAGAAAAGTTCTGAGAGTGCCTTGGACTGCAAGAAGATCCAACCAGTCCATCCTCCAGGAAATAAAGCCCGGCTGCTCACTGGAAGGAAGGAGACTAGAGACAAAGTTGAAGTACTTTGGCCACATCATGAGGAGACAGCAAAGCCTAGAGAAGACAATTATGCTGGGGAAAGTGGAAGGCAAAAGGAAGAGGGGCCGACCAAGGGCAAGATGGATGGATGGCATCCTTGAAGTGACTGGACTGACCTTGAAGGAGCTGGTGGTGGTGACGGCCGACAGGGAGCTCTGGCGTGGGTTGGTCCATGAGGTCACGAAGAGTTGGAGACGACTGAACGAATGAACAACAACAACAACATAGCATTGAGGAGTATACAGTGTTTTCTCGCTACTTCATGGTTCGCTTTCCACAGACTCGCTGTTTCGAGGTTTTTAAAAAAACGAATTTAAAATATACAAGTAGTGAGGGAACACTGGACACCCATTGTTTCTCCAGTGTAGGTGCTGCTTCCTCCTCCTCTTCCAATTGTGAGTATGTAAGCTGTAGAATGGAACAAGGGTTTTGTGTGCCAACCTTAAATAAATGTGTCTTTCACTGTTGATTAGGTGTAATACTGATGGTGGCTTTAGCAATAAGGCTACTTTTTTCTAACAAGGTGTTTTACCCTTTTGAGGTAAGATATTAAGAGAAAAATGTAGAACTGCTGAAAGGCAGGACTCTTTAGAAATATTCCTTTGTAACTTTTCCCCATCTCAAATTGCCAAACTAATGTGGAAAATATCTTTAAAAGCAGCCTTTGTGTGCTGGTACAGCTGTACCAGAAGCTCCCATTTTGTTTGCTTTGCACTGATTGTTGGTTATAGTCCTAAGTTTCAGGGACTCTGCAGATAGGTGGCTTATTTTGCCTGCAATCATAGGGCAAGCCACCTGTCAATTATCGTTAGGTTCCCTGGTCCCGCCCCTTTTTGAGTTTTGGAGGGAATAGGAGCCTTTTTGAGTCAGTCCTCACAGAGAAGCCTTTCGCACAGGACATAAAACGAAGAGCTCCTGTAGAAAGCTTCGTCTTCTATGGCTTGGCCAGGGAGATATACAGCCTACAGCATGTCCGGGGTTATACAGCCCCACAGCTTGGCCGAGGATCATACAGCCTTACAGCTCCTTTGCTGAGGGACTTCAGCCAGCCATCACAGCAACCTGAACTCCTTCTTTTCCCCTAGAAGTCTACAAAGCTCTGCCTGGTAAGGGTCTCTCGCGGAAGCCAGAAGCAGTTGGTACTGGGTGCAGGGGCTCCACGCCAACAGAGGCAAAGACAGACTGCACAGATTAGAAGTTAAGGATTTCTCCATTTGTTAAAATACAGTTTATGAAGATAGTGCCTGTTTCCTGTGAACAACATTGGGAGAGAGAGCCAATAGACTGTTAAGAAAGCTTGAAAGTGCCTGTTTGTTTTCATCAATAAAGAACTTTGTTGGACTTACTTTAAGGGCAGAGAGTTCCACTGCTGAACGGCTCTCACAGGAAGGAAGTTCTTCCTAATGTTCAGATGGAATCTCCTTTCTTGTAGTTTGAAGCCATTGTTCTATTGTGTCCTAGTCTCCAGGGCACAGAAAACAAGCTTGCTCCCTCCTCCCTATGAGTTCCTCTCACATATTTATACATGGTTTTCATGTCTCTTCTCAGCCTTCTCTTCTTCAGGCTAAACATGCCCAGCTCTTTAAGCTGCTCCTCGTAGGGCTTCTCCAGACCCTTGATCATTTTAGTCACCCTCCTCTGGACACATTCCAGCTTGTCAATATCTCTCTTCAGTTGTGGTGCCCAGAATTGGACACAATATTCCAAGTGTGGTCTAACCAAGGTAGAAAGAGGGGTAGCATGACTTCCCTGGATCTATACACTATACTATTGATGCAGGCCAAAATCCCATTGGCTTTTATTGCCACCGCATCACATTGTTGGCCCATTTAACATATGATATGTGTTCATGAATACTTACAAGAACTCCAAAGCCCATCTGCCTGGCATCAGAGGTTCAATTCACTATGACTGAGGAGAAAGAAGTAGCCAAAAAAAAAAAAAAAATGAGAGCAGTAGCAAAACTGGGTTGTTATTTTTTTCAAGCCTATGTGAGCATAGCTACACCCATGGAGTGGAATTTCATTGCCTCTGCAACGGGCATTTCGCTGCTTCAAGCCAGCAGGGCTTTTCGCATTCTCTAATTCACAGCATTGGGAGGTAGTTCTTGCAATACCTCCTCCTGCTCCCTCTTCCTTTGGCTCCTCCGCTCATAATTACACCACTGTGTCTATAATAATACCTTAAATGCCAGCAATATGTTCTCCGTTCTGTACTTAAATGTGTATATAGTGCATAGTGCAGTAAAACAAACAGCTGTACCCAGCACGGAATTATTCAGCCTTCCGAACAAATCTCTACAGTAAGTCTCCTTTTATTGCACAGGGAGAAAGCTTGGTACCAAACACGAGTATTATATTTGATGGAGGGCTAGCAGTTTGCCTTCGGAAAGCTGTTGGAACCACTTTTCGGGACATTACTCGCAGGCTGTGATGGTGGGTCCCCAGATGTCTTCTCTCTTTCTCTCTCTTTTTTAAAAAAGGCAGCATTATTGTATTATCGTATGCATTATTTATACTTGGCAAGGAGAAGAGCAGCGGAGTGTTGGAATTTGGATATTGGCCATCTTCTCTACAAAGGGGATTCTGAATATCCAGAGGTCTTGTTTTTATAAGCTGTCGGATGACTGCTTCCCATTTACCTGAGAAAGCATCCAGCAAGAATAAGCCTGATCATTCTTGTTGGAAGGATACTTCATATGTGTTAGTTTACAAACATGTTGAACAGATACTTCCTTTGACATATACCCACAGGTTGCAGTCTGGTTGCATGCCAAGGGAAGATTTTGTGCTGAGCTGATATGTACTCTGGAAGCTGTAGTGTTCAAAAGTGCACGCAGTTCTTCTTTGCTTAGTTCAACAAACAAATTGGATTCAATTATTATGCTTGGTTATTTTGTAAACAGAGCATAGTTCCTTTCAGAATTTCTTCTCCTTCATGGAAGGTGAAAGGAGAAGATGCGATTTTTGTGTGCTCAGCTGGTTTGGAGTCAGCTGCATTAAAATCACTACTGACCAAGAGGTCATGAGTTTGAAGCCAGTCTGGGTTGGAGTGAGCTTCTGGCCATTTGTCTAGCTTGTTGTTGCCCTTTGCAGTCCAAAAGACAGTTGCATCTGTCAAGTAGGAAATTTAGGTACTGCTTATTTGACTAATTTATGACGCCATAAAAAAATCTCCAGCAGCATGCAAAGGAATGAGGAAGTGCTCCATTTATGTCACAAGTGGGAGGAATGTGGGCAAGGCTAAGCCAAAGTCATCTGATGACACTTGGCAAGCCACATCCAGGCTCTGTTGATAACTGGAAAAATGGGGCTGAAAACCCCATGTGAAGAAGTCCTTAGTCTTCCTATGTCTTTTCCCCCTACAGTCCAGGATTGAAAGTTACATAGCAGAGAGTATTCTTTGATACTGACATTGTTGTCAAATGCCATCAAGTCAACTTTGATTTATGACTACCCAATGAATAAGAGACCTCAATATCACCCAGTCATCAACAACCCTGCTCAGGTTTGCCAGACACAGGACTGTGGCTTATCTAATCGAGAATATCCATCTGGAACACAGTCTTCCTCATTTCCTACTGCATTGCACCATCTACCTTACCAAGCATTATTGTATTGCCTAGTAAGTCATGTCTTCTCATGATATGGCCAAGGTACAACATTCTCAGTTGAGTCATTTTGGCTTCTAGGAGAGTTCAGACTTGATTTTCTTTAAACGTTTATTGGTGGGCTCCATTATCCAATATATGTTTGCAACATAATCCCTAGTGTCTCTTCCTTTCTTGAACACAATTTGGACATTTATTTTTTTTATTCCATATATATAGTAGCTTGCAATAATAATAGCTCACAGTCTCCTCACACCAGAGCATAGATCCACTTTAAACCTCCTGAAGACTTCTGGGATTTGTAGTTTAGTGAGGCCCAGGACCTGCCTGACTGAGCAGTTTAAAGGCTATCCCCCTAAACTACAAGCCCCAGAATTCTGCAGAAGACAGAAACTAGATTTAAAGTGGATCCATGCTCTAGTGTGATGAGGTCATTAGTTTCCACATGAGGGAAGTAATAGTCCTCTATATTCTGTGACTGCAAGGCATTATCTGGAGCCCCCGGTGGCACAGTGGGTTAAACCCCTGTGCTGGCAGGACTGAAGACCAACAGGTCGCAGGTTCGAATCCGGGGAGAGGCGGATGAGCTCCCTCTATTAGCTCTAGCTCTTCATACGAAGTCATGAGGGAAATCTCCCACAAGGATGATAAAAACATCAAATCATCCAGGCGTCCCCTGGGCAACGTCCTTGCAGACGACCAATTCTCTCACACCAGAAGTGACTTCCAATTTCTCAAGTCACTCCTGACATGACAAAAAAAATCTGAAATATTGTGTTCAGTTCCGAGTGCCTCATTTTTTTAAAAAAAATATCAACACATTGGAGCAAGTTCAGAGAAGGGCAATAAGAATGATGAGAGGTATGGAGAACAAAACATATGAGGAAAGGTTGAGGGAGATGGAGATGTTCTGCAAAGTGAAGAGAAGTCTGTTGTTTATTTGTTCAGTCACTTCCGACTTTTTGTGACCTCACTGACCATCCCACGCCAGAGCTTTCTGTCAGTCATTGCCATCCCCAGCTCCTTCAAGGTCAAGCCAGTCACTTTGATGATAGTGTTTTGGCACAGCTGTACCAGGAGCTCCAATTTTGTTTGCTTTGCATTGAATGTTTGTTTGCAGTCCTAAGTTTCAGGGACTCTGCAGATAGGTGGCTTCTTTTGGTTGCAGTTATTGGGTCAATTGCTTGTCAATTATCATTAGGTTCCCTGGTCCCGCCCCCCTTTTGGGCTTTGGAGGGAAGGGAGCCATTTTTCAGTTAGTCTCAGCTAGGAAGTCAATGTACAGGACGTGTCCAGACTTTCTCCTGTACAAAGGCTTCAATCCTTAAGACTTCCCGGGGGAGAACAGTCTTCAGAGCATCTAAAGATTCCCAAAGGTTCCAAGGAAATAGCCTTACAGCCCTGAGGAATTTCGGAGGGAATAACAGCTTTAAACATCAAGATCTCCAGCTAAGTGACTACAGGCCTACTGGTACGTCCACTCGGTTTTGAGACGCAGTTCAGCCCGGCAGTGGATTCACATGTCAGGTCTAGGTTCACAGTTCGCCTGGGAGGAGCTAGAAAGGGATTTTCCTTGGAAGTAAAGCAAAGAAACAGTTAGAAGCCACCAGTTGCTTGAAGCCTGGAAGCATTTGTTTAATCTTTGAAGACAAAAGAAGTTGTCTTCTCCAAGCTTTCCTGTCTTCTCATGATGTGGCCAAAGTATTAATCTTTGCCTCTGACATCCTTCCTCCAGGGAGCAGTCGGGCTTTATGTCCTGAAGTATGGACTGGTTGGATCTTCTCTCTGTCCAAGTCACAACAGAAGACTTAGGGGCAATATGACTGCATACTTTATATAGCCCAAGAGGTGCTTGCTCTCTGCTGTCACAGAGGGTAGGAAGGGCTTGTTTGTATTGAACATTAGACGAAATGTCTTGACAATGAGAGAAACAGAACCAGTTGCTTAGAGAGATGCAGCAGCAAGGTTTCTGTTTCTCTTGATATATTTTAAGAAAGGTTGGACAGCTATCTGTTGGGGATACTCTATCTAAATTTCTTTCATTGGGTGATGGGGATTGGATTTGATGGCTTGACTTTTATGATTCTGTGATTTTATGATTTTACAAATCTATGAATATGTGTTTTTCCTGACCTGGCCAGTAATTTCCATTTTGAAATGCCCATTTTTCTTGAAATCCCAGGAATGTCCTCCTCCTAGGCCTAATATTCGCACTGCTGCCTTTATGGCTACGAAAGGCCCATTGAGTACGGAGGCAGACAATTATTATATTTACATTAAATGAAATTAAGGCAGAATGCCCATCTCTTTAACTTTATGTTCCTTTAATAGACAATCATCCTTCATCTTTCCCTTTCAAGGCACCGAATGCTCAAAAGGCATAAAAAACCCGCTTCATTTTAATAAGACAAAATAAGAGGACCGTTGGATCGAAAATGACTAAATTATGCTCAGTTTAGGGAGGTTTCACTCCTCTCTTTTGCCTCAGGCGTCGGGGACATTAAGGCCACATTATAAATCCTGGCCAGTGTTTTCTTCTAAAGAGCAGAAACGCGAGTTTATTAGTATCACAGTGGTTGCCTCAATAATGACAAAACAGTTGCTCATTACTGCTCATTAGATTCATATTAGATTCATTTGCAGGAGTAATACATCTTCCATTCAGAGTCGATTGCAAAACAACAGATATGATTTGACACCTGCTGTAGAACCGAATTCATTAGATGGTAATAACACAAACAGGAATTCAAAGGCTAGCCTTCTGCTCACCCCCCGTTCCAAGGGCTCCGAACATCCAGCGGAATCTGTATAGAATAACCAAAAGCAGCAATCAATCCGGCATCCTCATGTTATATACATGGGAGCAAAACATTCACCCTTGTCACATTTGTCTGTTTGTGTGTCTACCTAAGGAGGACTCATGCTTATGATGAAGACTAGTAACACAAGGGGATATATATTGGCTCTCTGGCCAGAGGGAGGCTGTGTTGGGACAGCAAGTGGAAGCTGCCTCCTACGTGAGTGAGGTACTACATCCACTCCGGGTTTTAGCTTGAATTTTAAGATAGAGGCTAATAGCTTCCACATCATCCTGGTGGAGAACTTCCAAAGAGCTGTCCAAGGTTTGAATTTGGTGAGGGGGAGATCAAGGTCTTGGTTAGCTCCTTTGCAATTCCAAGGAAAATAGAGAGCAGATTCATCACCTCCATTATGTGGAAACAGGCATGTAGCCAGGGGGGGGGGGGGGGCTTGAGGGGCTTGCCTCCTTGCCTTGGAAAAACAGTGGATGTGTGGCGGGACATGGAGGCAGGCAGGCCTGGAACTCGGCTGCAGCTGAGCACTTCTTACTCTAGAGTAAGAGCTGCTTGGTTGCAAGCCCTGGCAAATGTGCACACTTTCCAGACCTTCCTGCACACCCTGCCACACACGCACTTTCTTTCCAAGAAGAGTGCATGTGTGGTGGGACATGCAGGCAGGCTTGGAAAGCACGCACACTTGCCAGTGCCTACAGCTGAGTGCCTCTTATTCTAGAGTAGAAACAGCAGGTGCCAGGTAAGAAGAATGCATGCTGGGAAGAGGAGCCAATGGGTGGGAAGAGCTACCCTCCATATTTTCAGACCCCAAAATTAAAGAACCAAAACAACCCACCCAACTTTGGGAGACGTACAAAAAATGGATCAGGACCCTGACAAAAGCTGGGACATGAAGAGGAACAAGGTTTACCCCGAATGCACATGTATAACAAAAAGTGCTGGTACCTCACCAAACTAATACTGCTACTATTATTGTTGTTGTTGTTGTTATGTTTATTTATACAATGCTTTTTCTCTCCACAAAATAATAATAACAAACACGTCAAACTTCTCTGGGACTTCCGAATTCAGACTGACAGAGTTTTGAAGCATAATACTCCTGACCTCATGATTATGTTAAAAAACCATGTATGGATCATCGATGTTGCAATCCCAGGGGATAGCAGGATTGAAGAGAAACAACTGGAAAAGCTGACACGATATGAGGATTTAAAGATCAAACTGGGAAGACTCTGGCACAAGCCAGTCAAGGTGGTCCCAGTGCTGATCAGCACACTGGGTGCAGCGCCTAAAGACCTTGGCCTGCACTTAAAACACAATCGGCACTGGCAAGATTACCATCTGCCAGCTGCAGAAGGCCACCTTTCTGGGATCTGCACACATTATTCGCCGATACATCACACAGTGCTAGACACTTGGGAAGTGTCCGACATGTGATCCAATGCAACAGCCAGCAGAGTGATCTTGTCTTCTGTGGACTCATCTTGTTGTGTATCAAATAATGATAATAATAATAATCATCATCATCATCATCATCCCATGGCACTGAGCTGTGGCAATTAAAGAGGTGTCAAACTACATTAATTCTGTAGTGTAGGCATCCTTACATTACAGTTCTCAGAATTCACCCATGACTATGCTAGCTGGGGAATTTTTTAGGTATTTTGCCAACTAAAAAAAGTAACTTTCCTAAGCTTTTCATGCAATGGCAAATTATTATGAATATTATTTTCCTGCCACTTGTAGTATAACCCAAAGCCAACAGTATGGGGCAAAGGCCTTTAGATAGAAAAAGTGTAGAACTGGAAAGTTGGACATTTGGATAAATTCTTCTATACGTTATAAGTCAAAGGTATATTAAGCCTAATTTGCCCTAGGATACATTTATTTCTTTATTATTATTATTATTATTAGTAGTAGTAGTAGTAGTAGTAGTAGTAGCAGAGGCGGCCCTAGGTAATTTTCAATGGTAAGCAAACAGTATTTTGGCACCCACCCCCAACCAATCACTGATATATATTTTCTGTTTGTCGTGGGAGTTCTGTGTGCCATATTTGGTTCAATTCCATCATTGGTGGAGTTCAGAATGCTCTTCGATTGTAGGTGAACTATACATCTCAGTAACTACAACTCGCATATGTCAAGGTCTATTTTCCCCCAAGAGCACCTCAAGAGCGCCCCTAGGCAAAATCAACTCTACTGCAAATGCTTACTTTGCTTGAGCCGCCCCTGATTAGTAGTAGTAGTAGTAGTCTATGGTATCACCAGAACTCATGCAAACTTCTTTCACACTTTGGACCCAATTTGCAACAACTGAAGTAAACTGCAGGCAAAGGAGGAAAGTGGGCAAAGGAGAAAGAAACCAGGATATTCTACGTAAAAGCATCAAAATATGGGAAGAAAAAGGATTCATCAGAATGGTCTCTGCCAAATGAGGATAGTTGAAGAATGTAGATGCCATTATACTGAAAGTAATAGTTGGCACACTATGAAGTATCCTGAGATGGGTAGTTGAATCACAGATTCTCTATTCAGCTCAGAACCTATGAGCAGAAGTGGAGCGCAGGCATACAACCAAGCTCATAGCATCTCACTTGATAACCTTGCCCACTCTGCTGACACCATTTCAGTTTGAGCCAGATAAAAATGGCTTATGGCTCATTAAAATGGAAGAGCTTCTTAATTTCACTTCAGGCAAAGAGGAGGTGGACTCCTCAGCCTCTCTCCCTCTCCTTTTTGGGTGAGATGTGGGACATAACAATGCAAATATATTAATATTGCATGGTCAGGGCTACTTCCCATTAATATGCCATTAATATAATAACCCTTGGACTACATTTAAAGATCACAGAGATCAATATTTATTCAGAGGTCAGGAGGAAATCGATCCCGCAGTAAAAGTGAGCCATATTTAATATATTCCCCATGACAATAATTAAGTTTATATGTATAAAAAAGTAGCTCTGATATATGAATAATGAACAGCGTGACCGATGAGTTTGCCATAAATGAACAGCGCGTGGGGTTTGTGTAAAAGAGTGTAAAAGTTACAGATGAACTTTTCTGGCCTTTTCGAAAAGTTGTGCATCAGAAATGGGTACTGGATCTATTGAATTTGTACCTCAGTCCTAAATAGGTAATATCCCATCCATATGAATTAACATTTAATATTTATTTACTTACCACGTTTAAATACTTCTGTTTTACCAATGCAGTCAATATAGTTTTTCCCCCAGAAAAAGTCACGTAATATAATACAATAAATTACTGGATAAGGGAATAAAAAGTATACCATGACTACAGTAAGTACAGAAGGAATATCTATTTGTTATATCTATCTTGGATGTGAAAGAATTTTCCTGCTGCTTGGGAAACTCCTTTTTGAAGAATATAGGCAATTTTAAGGCTACTGTGAGATTATTTGCATTTTGAAAAGTATTTTTATGTGCAGAAATTTCTGTGTATAAATGTGAATTTCTCTGTGGAAAACATGTAGAAAATGGAAATGTATATTTCTGTTCAGAGAACATATTATCTGTACAAGAAAAAAACAGAAAACAAAAAACAAAACAGAAAAAAAGTTCATTTCTTAAAAAAAGTACATAAAATGTACTTTCTGCATCAATTATTTTTTTTTCCCGCTGACATTAAGTGTTAACCGCTTTGAGTCCCCCTCAGGGTGAGGAAAGCGGTATACAAATACTGTAAATAATTAAGTTTAGTCGTGTATGATTCTGGGGGTTGGTGCTCATCTCCATTTTTAAGCCGAAGAGCCAGCATTGTCCGTAGACGTCCCCAAGGTCATGTGGCCGGCATGGAGTGCCGTGACCTTCCTGCTGGAGTGGTGCCTATTGATCTACTCACATTTGCATGGTTTTGAACTGCTAGGTTGGCAGAAGCTTGGCCTAATAGCAGGAGCTCACTCCGCTCCCGGGATTTGAACTGCTGACCTTTCATTCAGAAAATTCAGCAGCTCAGTGGTTTAACCCGCTGTGCCACCACAGGCTCCTATCTGCATAGATAATCCATATATATATATTTCTGCCATGAAAACTACATTTCTTTCTGTACTGAAATACCAGATGTAGTTCTGCACAGAAAAATCTGGACAGAGAAGTCAACATCTGAACCGTGTAATATTCCTCCTCCATTATTACAGAAAGCCACAGCCATGCAATAATAACAGCTACATTAAATAATAATAATAATAATAATAATAATAATAATAATAATAATTTATATTCCACCCTTCTCACCCCGAAGGGGACTCAGGGAGGATCACAGTACATGTACACGGCAAACATTCAAAGCTGCTTTGTATAGACAATACACACACAGACAGAACAGAAGGAGGTGGTTTGTTTCAGCTGTTTTGGTGCCATGGAAGGTTGGGCTCAAGTCCAGGGGGTGCTGTTGCTCTATTCTCTGATGAAAAGCCGTCAGGACTCCTTCCTTTTGGTTGCCCAGCATTTTCTGATCTTCTTTCTTTTTTATGGCATTGTAAAACACCTCCCCTGCTTTTAGTGGTACCTAATTTTCCTAATCACAGAAAAGGTTGTTTTCATATTGCTTAGGTAAACAATGAGCTAGGTTGACAGTTGGCAGCTCACGCCAACCCAGGGCTTCAAACTTGCAACCTTTTGGTTGATAGATCTTATAATTGCTGATGATTTACCAGCTTTGCTAAACCTCCACATACAACTGTGATGTAACACCACCATTCATTCCTTATTGAGGAAATAAATTCATGAGGATTAACTCACTATTTGTCACTCTTTACTACTGAGCTATAGAAAATATATTTAATAGCATGGCATCTATTCTGCATGCAGAAAATCCCTGACATCTCTGATTTTAAAAGGACTGGATAGTTGGAGATGGAAAGATCTTTGCCGGAAAGACCCGGGAGAGTTTCTGCCTGTCAGAACACACTACGTTGGGATAGATGGACAAATAATTTGACCTGATAAAGGCTGCCTCCTTGTGAGACAGCGAAAACCTTCTGGTCTGTCTGTTTTTGACAGTGGCATTACTCTGTGGACAGGGAACCGCATGATTCAAACTGAAATGTTCCCTCGTCTCCTTCCACCAGATATTACGTCTTGATGCCGAACAAAAGACAGGGCATGTTTATCTGTTTGGTGGGCTTTGGTTCACTGATCTCTCGGGTGGTCTGAGGGGAATCGTCCCAAAGACAACAAATCATGCTTTCTAAGGCTCTGAGAGGGTCAAAGTGCACCGTCTTGACTGGTCCAGGCCACCAGAGAGAAAAGATCAGGCTGAGCAGAATCCTTGGCTACATATGTTTCTGTTTCAGAGAACTTCCATCGGCAGTTATTAGCACATGATCGCGCTGCAGTTGCTTGCTTGTTTAAAGATATCTCGTTGACAGATAATTGGACTGGGGAGAACCAGCCTGAGAAATATGTGTTGTTTCACAGAAATTATCTCTTATTTCTCTCCACATTGTTTCTGGGGGGAAAAACCGCAAAATGTCACCTTGTACAAAACTTCTAAGGAGAATTTAGATGTCCCCACATGGAAGAAGGAAGGAAGGAAGGAAGGAAGGAAGGAAGGAAGGAAGGAAGGAAGGAGGGAAGGAAGGGAGGGAGGGAGGGAGGGAGGGAGGGAGGGAGGGAAGCAAAATGCACTTCAGGACATCTATCCAAAGCTCTTGTATTCTGTATGGTTCTGGCCCACCTTACTTGTCCGAACGCATCTCCCTCTACATCCCACCTTGCAGTTTAAGATAATCCAGGGACACCCTGCTCTTGCTCCCACCAGCATCACAAATATGTCTGGTGGGGACGAGAGCCAGGGCCTTCTTGGCTGTGGCCCCCCGCCTATGGAACCCGCTTCCCACTGAGATAAGATTGGCTCTGTCACTCCTGTCATTTAGGAAGAAATTGAAGTCGTGGTTCTGGGACCGGGGTTTTGGACAACAGACATAGATAGCACTTTGGACATGGAATTGGATATGGAATTGACTGGAATGATGTTACAGCTATTAATACTGTTTTTACTTTTTTAATGAATGTTTTACTTATTGTTTTAATTGTTATTATATTGCTGTGTTATGTAGTGCCATCGGATTGTTGCCAAATGTAAGCCATCCTGAGTCTCCCATCAGGGATTGAAAAGGAACAGGATAGAAATGCCAGAAAAAAATAGGAGTGGTATTTTTTAAGTAAGGTCCGTTTTGTTGTAGACACTAGTAGTTCGCGCGCATACCACAATGAGCGTGTGCGTCGTGTACCAGCATGCCTCAGGAACAACTGTGCTCAGTTTCCGCTCTGTAACTAACCTGTACGGTTCTGTTCTGTGCTTTAAAAATGTTTAAGACTATCAACTCACCCTCCACATGTGAGGTTCGCTCAGTGATATGGTTTTTGTCAGCAAGAAACCTGCCTGCGGCAGAAATTAATCGACAGATTTGTGAAGTGTACTGTGATACTGTTATGAGTGAAAGCAAAGTGCGTAAGTGGGTACGACAATTCAAAGATGGCCGTGACAACATCCATGATGAGGACCGCTCCGGTCGCCCTTCTTTGATTACAGTGAACCCTTGGTTATCGGAGCAGGCGGCAAGTTTTTATGAAGAGGGTATTTTAAAATTGGTTCAGAGGTATGATAAGTGTTTGAACAAACTTGGCAACTATGTCGAAAAATAGAGTGAAGTACTTTCTGAAAATAAATTAATTTTTTTGAAATAAACTTTCGTTGTGTACTTATGTTCAAACGGACCTTACTTAAAAAATACCCCTCGTACATGTTTACAGAAGCCAGCATGGTGTAGTAGTTTGAGCTTTGGATGATGACTTTGGAGACCAAGGTTCGGATCCCCATTCCCCAGCCATAGAAATCGACTAGGTCACTTTAGACAAGCCCTTATGGTTCCTCTGACTAAGAAGTCAGTGACAAAGTCTGAACAAATCTTGCCAAGAAAATCCTGTGATAGGTTCATCTTTGGGTCCCAAAGGTTGGGAATAACTTGAAGGCAGTCAACAGCAACAGCAAACATCTGTGCAACAAGTCTATCATGTGAGTGCTAAAAAAAAGTCAAGATATGCTGTAGATGTTGTCATGATCTCAATAGCTTCTGACACTCTTATGTGAAGCAGCTCCAAGAAACAACCAAATGTTGAAGGCATCAAGTTGAGGAATATGTGTCTGAAACTCCTAGGATTTGTTCCTGTTCAAGCTGATTTTATTTTTGTGATCCATGTGACATTTTCTGTAGCAGTTTTGGAAGCTCCCAAATACTGTTTTTTACTGCCTTTCTTCAGAATGCTTTGAATTAACTAAGTATTTTCCAAAATGAAATGTAAAGGCAGTCACCTCAAGGTAGACATGGCTATTGTTTTCAGAACACAGATGCACCAGATATCAAGAGAGGGAAAGAGGAATTTTAGCACTAAATGATCCTAATGCTTAACTAGTATGATATTGCTGAAGCACTTCATGGCTTTGACTATAACTCCAACAGTAAGGATTTAGGAATCTTAGACCACAAGCTGAACATGAATCAACAGTGGGATGCAGCAACTAAAAAAGTCAATGTTATTCTAATTTGCATCAATATAAGTATAGTGTCTAGATCAAGGGAAGTGATACTACCATTTATTCTGCTTTGCTCAGACCCCACTTACGAATTTAAGCATCCTAGCACACTTGACAGCCAGTTGAGGTACAGATGGGCAGGTAGCCCATCACACAACATTCCTCAGCTTTCGACAAAGGCCTCATCCCCAACAGGTGTAGAACCATTCTAGGATACTTCCTTGTCAATACTAGAAAGCTCTTGTGTTGTGCTGGCTCCAATTGACAAAATCAATACCCCCCCCCCCCCCCACCAAACCTACCAGTATTCAAATTTGGGCATATCGGGTATTTGTGCCAAATTTGGTCCAGTGAATGAAACATTTTTTATGGTTGCAGGTCACCACAACATAAGGAACTGTATTAAGGGGTCGCAACATTAAGAAGGGGTCGCAACATTAAGAGAAACACTGGCCTAGACCAACAAATGATGGTTAGCCATGATTACTTTCCAACAACCCAATATGAAATTGTGGTTTTTGTAAGCTATATTTAAGGAGAAACAAAAACTTCCAACCTCTTTCTGATCAGTAACGAGGAAGAAGAAGAAGAATTGAGTCTGGTGCCGACTATTCTTTCAATTCTTATGAAACTTTAGTTCAGTGTGATGCTGAACACAGCCACTATCTTCATTCAGGCATCACATTAAGACTTTAAAAAAATAATTACAAAGGCTTTTTCATTGAGAGTTTTCTCCCCTGCTGTCTTTCCCTGAATTTATAGATCGTATTGACTGCTGTTTGACTAATTTTGTTGCTCGCATGGCGCTCATTTTATTGATCATTGCTTTGGAGAATCTTTGTCAAAAAGTGACTCATACATTCTTAAAATAAACAAATACTAAAAAGAAGATAATAGGAACAGATCTCATACAACATGGTTTTGCAGTTGTGATTCAAACAGAAAACAAACAGCTTTATATTGTCCCATTGCATTACAAATGAATACCGTAGCCAACAATACATCCCGTCTACTTTTTCCAGAAGAAATAGTTTCCTTTTTTGATTATCATGCAGTTCATACCCATACCAATACCACCCTTGTGCAATTACTCAGGAATATGCCCATCTCCTTCAGTTTCTTGAACTATACACAGTATTACAAGATAGGGATGAAATAATTAAAATAGTTTAAAACCCATTGTGGGGTGTATAAAATGCCTTTTCAAGAGGCTCCTCATCTCCAAGCAACCTCTCCCTCTCAGAGCAGCCTGAAAAGTGACTGATAATGGTGCATGGTCATTTTAATTAATCCAACATAGTGGCAACAATGATTATCCTCACTTCTCCAGACATAAAGGGGCAAAAATGGGGCGAAGTCATTCTTAGGATTCTGGAGCATGGCCACTATTGACACACAGGATCAGAAACGACCATTCTAATTTATCAAATGCCATTGAGAAGTCTAAAGAAGTGACAGTGTGAGAGTCATCTCTTTTGTTGTACAGTAACATATGTCACACAGGACAACTGTGATAGCTGTTCAGCAGTGGAACTCTCTGCCCCAAAGTGTAGTGGAGGCTCTTCCAACTCAGAGACCCACAAGGTCTCTTCCAACTCTACGATCCTTGATTCTAGGAGTCCCAGGCTTATATCTGATTTGTATTTGCCTCATGAAGTTGAACTGATCTGGTTGGATATTGTGGAAGTTAATGGGTTCAGGTGATTTGAAAGTATTTTTGTAAAGAAATCCTGGTCAATTAGTATGAAGGATCTATATCAGGGGTTCTTAACCTGTGGGTCCCCAGGTGTTTTAGTCCACAACTCCCAGAAATCCCAGCCAGTTGACCAGCTGTTACGATTTCTGGGAGTTGAAGGCCAAAACATCTGGGGACCCACAAGTTGAGAAGCATTTATTTATTTATTTATTTATTTATTTATTTATTGTGTCAGGAGCAACCAGATATTTGTATTAGATTTTTAACAAAACAAACGAACAGACAAAACACAAAGTTTGCAAGCTTGGTAGTTGATTAAATGTCCTTTGACCAGTATCTGGCCACTTGGAGTGCTTCTGGTGTTGCTGCAAGAAGGTCCTCCATTGTGAATGTAGCAGGGCTCAGGTTGCATTGCAGCAGGTGGTCAGTGGTTTGCTCTTCTCCACACTCGCATGTTGTGGATTCCACTTTGTAGTCCCATTTCTTGAGGTTGGCTCTGCATCTCGTGGTGCCAGAGCACAGTCGGTTCAACGCCTTCCAAGTCGCCCAGTTTTCTGTGTGCCCAGGGGGGAGTCTCTCATTTGGTATCAGCCATTGATTGAGGTTCTGGGTTTGAGCTTGCCACTTTTGGACTCTCACTTGCTGTGGTGTTCCAGCGAGTGTCTCTGTAGATCTTATAAAACTATTTTGTGATTTAAGTCATTGACATGTTGGCTGATACCCAAACAAAGAATGAGCTGGAGATGTCACTGCCTTGGTCCTTTCACTATTGGCTGCTACTTCCCGGTGGATGTCCGGTGGTGCAATAGCGACTAGACAGTGTAGTTTCTGATAAGCACTGATCTATATAGTCCATTTCTTCCAGTTCCATGACTTCTTTAAGAATCAATATAATACAGGGAGTCTGAAAAGACTGTACTGGCAGTCCCTGGGTTACAAACATCTGACTTACAAACGTCTCATAGGTAAGAATGGGGGTGAGACAACAGGAAAAGAGAGAAATCTACCCCTCAGAAGGAAAATTCACCCCTGAAAGAGTTACAAGAGGAAAAGGTGTCTCCACTGAAGCTTTGTCACCAATCCTTGCTTCCACAACAAACCAATTTCCAAAATCCAATTACCACCCCCCCCCCCCCCCACATACACATTTGGCTGGAGTTACAGTTCAGACTTACAAACAAGTTCAACTTAAGAACAAACCTACAGAATCTTGTCCGTAACTTGTATATGACTGCCTGTATATGATAATCTTCCAATATGAAAATTCATAAAATTAATAACAGCACGAACAACTGTTTTTTGAATACCTTTTAGAATCCGGTATTCCTTGGGGCCTTATAGGGTTCAGGTTTCTTGATGATGTTGTATAGTTTTCATGTCTAACAGTTTGACTCAAATATCTGTCATTCCCTAGTGTCTTTTTTAAAGTTAGTTATAATTCAGTATGATATAACTTGCCTTTCCTCAGGATTTTTTAAAAGAATATAGTTGGCTAAACGTCCTTAATAATTCATCAAACTGACTAATTTTATACATTTCTCTCCTTTTTGTTTTTTCATGCCTATAATTTTTCAACTTGTTTTTTTTTCTTATGTAGCCTATTAATAATTCAGAATTTTTGTTTCTGAATTCATGTTTTGGATTGCATATTATAAGCCACAGAATTGTGGACTCATAACATGAAGAAGGTTCCCAAGCACCTCCCTATACAACACTCTGTCATGTAGGAATCAACAACAAAGTCTATTACTATTTCGCTAGGATTTATACACTTTAAAATTCTTTTTTTTTCTCCATCAACAGATGTAAAACATGATGCAAAAATATGGTTTGGGTTGGCTATGTAATCTTCTCTAGTGAGTTTTGTTTCTGGAGACAATGAGTCATCTCAACAGAGCTCATTTCTTCTTACTATAACTCATCCTGTTCTGGTACGGCTGTACCAGGAGCTCCAACTTTATTTGCTTTGTATTAAATGTTTGTTTGCAGTCCTAGGTTTCAGGGACTCTGCAGATAGGTGGCTTCCTTTGGTTGCAGTCATAGGGCAAGTCACCTGTCCATCATTGTTAGGTTTTGGTCCCACCCCTTGCTCAGGGCAATTGGGAAGGGAAGGGAGCCATTTTTAGTTAGTCTCAGCAAGGAAAGCTAATGTACAGGACATGTGCAAGCTTCTCCTGTACAAAAGCTTCAACCCTTAAGACTTTCTGGGGGAGAACAGTCTTAAGAGCACCCAAAGATTTCCAGGGAAACAGCCCTAAAGACTAAAGAACTCCAGCTGGAGAACATCTAAGCCTTTACTGGTAGGTCCACTCAGCATTCGAGAAGCAGTTCGCCCCGGTAGCGGAGCCCACATCAGTAAGGGTTAGATTACAGTCAGCCTGGGAGAAGTTAAAAAGGGGATTTTCCTTTAAAGTAAAGAAGAAGTTACTGAAGACAGTTGCCTGTCCTTCGTGGGCAAGTTTAGGAAGCTACCAGTTGCATAAAAGCCTGGAATCATTTGTTTAACTTTCTGAAGACAAGAGAAGTTTTTGTTTGATTGTTCATTAATAAAAGACTTTGTTATACTTCACAAGCCATCTAAAGATCATTTGTGGTGGAAAACCTCTGAGAACTTATCCTTGGGCCCCCTGGTTTCCCGCTGGGCAAAGATTGCACGTCCTGTTCTAAAGACAATTATTTACAGACCCAGCGTGTGACAGAACACATCCTCATGATGATTTTTATTTGTACTACCTTTTAAACCTAAGATTGGTACCCAAAGCAACTCACAGCTTAATAAGTAGGGTTTTGCATTTGGGGTACACCCTGACCCACTTCAGTGGGGGCCCAAATCTGTTTTTTTGGGAGCCTCTAGAAATTGGGAGGGCAGATAAACTCTAACATTATGACAGTAGATAAAAAAACAAAACTCAAACACAGGGGAACTCCAGACAAGAAATAATCAGGAACACCTAATCACCTCTCAACAAAGGAATTTCCCAGGCAGTAACAAGCCACACCTAAAAACTGTCAGGCTGATATCGGAGGTGACCCCCCCCCCCCCCCCAGGACTCTGTAAAAGATGGTTCAAAACCAAGGAATTCATAGTTTTACCAAGGACACCAGGTTGGAATGATCCCATAATCCCCTATCTCTCCCCCATGTGGGAACCTAAGGCTTTTCCCTTGCCCCATGGCCCCACATGGCAATGCCCCTGTAATCCACACTTTATGGACTTTTCTATGAACTTTTAGAAATCTTTAATCAACTTTTCACGGACTTTGGAACTCTTATGGACCCTATACCAAACCCTTATGAACTTTTATGATATTTCACTGATCTATATGAACCTTTGGTGGGCTGTGGAGGGAGGGCTGACAGGGCTCCCTTGACCTTACATGGTTTATCCCTTATGATATCCTTGTATGTTCCGTTTTCCCATTATATGTGTGTATGTCTATATTTATGAAATATGAAAGAAACACCACTGTTTTCAAAATCCAGCAACTCACCTAGCTCAGGAAGTCCCCTCATGCTTCCTGAACTACTAATCTCCTAACAAAAGGTTTCACCACACCCATTTGCATGGACAATAAAACAAATGATTCTTATCAGCCAGATCTCAGAGGGCACAAGGCTAGTCCAGCTGGAGATAAGACCTCTGGGCATCTTGATCCACCAACACCAAAAGTGTTTTCCTGTCTGCGAGGAATTACGACTTCACTACAGCTTCTTCCATTATGTCAGCCCTGCTGGCCAAAACCAGTTCTAAAGTTCATCAACACACCCCATATCTCTGGATTATAAAACAAAGGACCTGGCCATTTAGGCCAGTCTACAGATGGTGATTCCAAGGAACTTAAACAATAAATCCTGGCCAGCTCGAGGGTTTACGCAATCTCTGGGCCATTTCGCAAACATTTAAACCAGTCAACTGGACATTTCTTCATTGTTTTCCTGTTGCCCGCCTCCCTTCCACCCCATTGGCTAAGAGGCCAAAGTACAGCTCAGGCCACCATTGGCTATCCTGCTGGCTTGCTGACGTCACAGCCAATCACAATGAAGCTGGCTCAGGGAGTGGGCATGGAAACTTTTGAATCTGAAATCTATATATACTGTATTTACCTGCCTAGCAGACATGTCTATTTGTTTGGCAGAATTACTGCAATCATCATCCTTTCCAGTTGGAATGAAATAAACATCTCGGTGGTTTTCTCTTCAACTTGGTGAGATTTATTCTGGAATATTGGCTTCTCTTTTCTCACCAGGCTACCCACCATGGCTTGAGCCTAATCCACAGCCCTTCTAAAATGCTCAACAACAAGGCCATCAAATGCTAATCAAGGTTGCCAATTGAAACATTCACACCTAGCTCAAACAGACAGGAGTTCTTTCTCCCATTCCAGACCTTCCACAGATATATAAAGTTAGCAGATACTGAATTCTCCACTTTCTGAAAACTGTGAGGGGAAGTCATAGGGAGAAGGGAGCAAGCTTGTTTTCTGCTGCCCTGGAGACAAGGATGTGGAACAATGGCTTCAAACTACAGGAAAAGAGATTCCACCTGAACATGAGGAAGAACTTCCTGACTGAGAGAGAGCTGTTCAGCAGTGGAAATCTCCACCCCGGAGTGTGGTGGAGGCTCCTTCTTTGGAGGCTTCTAAACAGAGGCTGGATACCCATCTGTCAGGGATGCTCTGAATGTGATTTTCCTGCTTCTTGGCAGAGGGTTGGACTGGATGGCCCATGAGGTCTCTTCCAATTCAATGATTCTATGATTCTATGACTACTACTTCATCACACTAGAGAAAAAAATCCACTTAAAATCCGGTTTTTGCCTTCTGTAGAATTCTGGGGTTTGTAATTTAATGAGGCTGTTAAAGGCTTCTCCCTAAACTACAAACCCCAGAATTCTACAGGAGGCAGAAACCAGATTTAAGTGGATTTTTTTCTCTAGTGTGATGAGACTATTATGGACACTAGGACAACTAGGACACGAGGCCGCTAGGACAACTCAGAGAATCGCAAACCTGTTATCATCAGTATGACTATTTGGACCATTACCTCAAGGAGCCTTTTTTCTAGCCATTGAAACATCCTAATCCTAATAGCCAGGTCAACAGGGTGGGTGTTAGCAGAGGATTAGAGACAGGAGAAGTTATTTCCCCCAAACATTAACCCTTCGAAAGATCAAGCGAGCTGCTTCTCGGGTCTGAGAAGATGCTCGCTCTTTATTCCAGGGATTTGTGGCAATTTCATATTGTTGTTAGTAGAAGTAGTTAGGAGTGGTCGGAGCATCAGCCCTCTTATCATCAGCATCACGATTGGAGTCAGCTTTAGTTTTGTGCTTTAAGAGAAATCAAATCCCAAAGGGAAACCCGCAGACCGAGGGACAAACACACTGCCGCCGCACACGTCGAACAATAATCATAACATTAGAAACAAAAGGAGAGGGAGAACAAAGCTCTTCTCCTCTCTTTTTCTCCCCCTTCTTTGCTTCCCCCGGTAAAGATTCTCAAATCGCACACAAAACATTTGTTCTGCTCCAGCTCTTTGTGAACTAATTGGCTCTCCTGGAGGGACAGGTAATTGTACTTGACTACACAAGCTGTCCTGAAGCTTCCATGGAAAGCTCCAGTAAGCTCGCAGCCTTTCGCGCCATCAAGGATTTTACAGGTCAGGCATCCGATCGATACAGCTAAAAGCAGCAGGGACTGCAATGTCGACAGCAGGTTTCAGAAAACACTGCAAGTGCCAGTTTGTCCCTACACTTCATGCAGAAGCTCAAGACAGCTTAATTAAACCTTGGAAAATACAATTTATCCAGAAGCTCCCCGGGTCCAGGGTAGGCCTTCTTGAGGAAAGCGATCACAAAGATACCAACGCTGGCAGCTCCGAATTCCACACACTCATGGGCACACCTTTTGCACCTTTTTCATGCCCATCTTGGTTAGGATAGGAATGGGGAGAGAGAAAACAGAGGTTGTTTGGGTGAATTTGGTTCGTGTTGTCCCGAAGAGTGCACAAGAGGAGACCGCTGGAGAGGGTGTTTTGTTTGTCTCCAGTGTGATTTCAGCTGGAGCCTTGCACAGCAGGGGCATTGATCACTCATGTCCTGGAGTGTGAATGTGTGTGTGTGTAAGAGCATGAGAGAAAGGAACTTAAGTCTAAATGTTTCTTTGCCCTCTTATAAAGATGTTCCCTTGTTAGTTGTCTATTTTTACTGTCTTTTTAATACCGCCTAGCCATGAAAAGTGCAGACAAGGTAATTTTCTACATCCCCAAACACCTGCAATTGAAAAGACAAAGAACTCGCTGGGGGCAACAGACCATCAAGTAGTTAGCTCTTTGTGTGATGTGATATTCAAATAGAGGTCTCCAAAGACAGGCCAAGAGGGCAAAGAGCCTTGTCTCTCCCCTTTCTCGGCTCCTTTTGCATGGCTCACTTCAAGCTAAGACAAGTGGGCTTTTATTTCTCCTTTCTTTCTTAGGAGAAGACATATAATTTCTTTCCAGATAGCAATTTTACTTCAAAGGAGGTGCACATTGTTTCATGTTAATGACTTTTTCAAATGGAAAATGTGTATGTAATATTGGTTGTTTTCAATGGAAATTTACCTAAAAATTCCTAAAGAAGTGTTCTCCTAAATAAAAAGTGGTGTTTTTTATTTGCAGTTTTCCTGATGATGATACTACTACTACTACTAGTAGTAGTAATAATTTTATTTATTTATTTATTTATTTATTTATTTCGAAGTTTTCTATACCGACCTTCTCAACCTCATTGAGGAACTCAGCCCGGTTTCCAACCATAAAAACACATACAATCATTAAAATATCATAGTTCACAATTACAATAATACGTTTAAAATAACAATATATATAAAACTACGGTGGTCAGTCGTCATATTAAAAACAATATACATCATCTTCCATCCAGAATCCTAGGGTGTTGGATAAGAATAACTTTATTCTTATATTCTGCCACTATCTCCCCAAAAGGACATGGGATGGCTTACATGGGACGAAATGTCCATAAGACAATAAACAAATTATCTATTAAACGATGTGATGTGGCAGCAAAAAAAATGCTTTTCCTGCATGGCAGGGGGTTAAACTAGATGGCCCATGCAGTTCCTTCCAACTCTATGATTCCATGATTCTATAAAACACATCATTCCCTGGCTTGTTCTTAAAATATAGTTTGGTTGCTTGAGAATTACTACTAAAATAGGCCTAAACAAAACTATATCCCTTACTAAACCATACCACGAAGTTTGTATTGACTTGATATCCTATCATATCCTATCCGATTTGTCGTCAGTCCACTTCTTTGGGTTGTAGGTTTTTGGGGGCTATATGGCCATGTTCTAGAGGCATTCTCTCCTGACCTACCTCTGAGGATGCTTGCCATAGATGCAGGTGAAACATCAGGAGAGAATGCTTCTAGAACATGGCCATATAGCCCCAAAAAACCTACAACAACCCAATGATTCTGGCCATGAATGCCTTTGACAATACACTTCTTTGGGCTTCATGCAAATCTTCCATTTGTCAAAATATATGATCCTGTGTCCCCCGTCCCCCCCCCCCATTTTTGACCAAATAGCTTAACCATTGGTTTGTCCCTTTGAGTACAAGGTCTGCCCAAGAGCTGCTTGTGGTCTCTTGGTACCCAGTTCATTAGTTGACATGTCCATCAATTGTCTTTAGCCACTTTAAGTCCTCTGAGGGGGAGATAAAGCAGGGTATAAATAGATATAATAATGTATTGTCGAAGGCTTTCATGGCCGGAATCACTGGGTTGTTGTAGGTTTTTCGGGCTGCATGGCCATGTTCTAGAAAAATTCTCTTCTGATGTTTCACAACCTCACAACCTCTGATGATGCCTGCCATAGATGCAGGTGAAACTTCAGGAGAGAATGCTTCTAGAACATGGCCATACAGCCTGAAAAACCTGCAACAACAACCCAGATATTATAATAAGTAAGTCAGTAAATAAATAAATAAATAAAGGTAATAGAAAATGAACACGTAAAAATACTGTGGGACTTTCGAATCCAGACTGACAAAGTTTTGGAACACAATACACCAGACATCACAATTGTGGAAAAGAAAAAAGTCTGGATTATTGATGTTGCCATACCAGGTGACAGTCGCATTGAGGAAAAACAACAGGAAAACCTCAGCCATTATCAGGAGCTCAAAATCGAACTGCAAAGGCTCTGGCATAAACCAGTACAGGTGGTCCCAGTGGTCATCGGCACACTGGGTGCTGTGCCAAAAGATCTCAGCCGGCATTATTTGGAAACAATAAACATTGACAAAATCACAATCTGTCAACTGCAAAAGGCCACCTTACTTGGATCTGTGTGCATCATTCAAAAATATATCACACAGTCCTAGACGATTGGGAAGGGTTCAACTTTTGATTTTGTGATACGAAATCCAGCATATATATCTCGTTTGCTGTCTCATTCTGTGTTTTTGTGTCAGTAAAATAATAATAACAATAATAATGTATGGAGTTTGGCCTAGACAAATGTGCCACAGTGGCATTAAAGAAAGGGAAAATTACACACAGCAAGGACATAGAGATGCCAAACAAACAAACAAACCATAAAGTGCAATTAGCCTGAAGACTATAAATATCTGGGCATACTACAGTTGGACAATATCAAGCATGGGCATGTGAAAAATGTGGTCAGCAAAGAATATGTCAAAAGAGTCAGAATGGTTTTGAAGAGCAAATTAAATGGCGGAAATACAATCAAGGCTCTCAACACCTGGACCATCCCCGTCATTAGATACACTGCTGGGGTTGTGAACTGGACATAAGCAGAGCTGGATGATCTGGACAGAAAAACAAGAAAATTGATGACAATCCACTACTCATTACACCCTCGTAGTGATGTCGACAGACCTTACCTGCCCAGAAAATCAGGAGGGAGAGGGCTTCTGCAAGGGAAACAAATGGTAGAAAAAGAGAAACATGCACTGGCAGATTATGTGAAAGGCAGTCAAGAACCAACATTGAGAGAAGTCAATAGTAGTAAATTGATAAAAGTGCAAAAGACAAAGAGTGAAGAAGAAGAAGAAGAAGAACTTTATTTTTCTACCCTGCCTCCATCTCCCCGAAGGGACTCGGGGTGGCTTACATGGGACCCAAGCCCAGGCAGGCCATTTGTGATAGGAGTCGTCAATCGAAAACACAACGAAACATCCACATCTTTGATTCCTTACGGAATGTGGCTAGGGAGGGAGCCAGCCTAATCTACCTGGGGAAGGGGTTTCCAGGGATGTAATGATTCTTACCTCGTAGGCCAAAGCAGAAGCCTGGAATATCAGTAGGCAGGACTCCATTTTGGGAGTGTCAGCAAAGGAAGCAGACATCTTGGGAGTGTAAAAGGAGAAGAGGGGAGGAGCTGAAGCTCTCTTTGGATTGGTTAGGACAGATGGGAGGAGTTTAGCCCTGAGTGGGAAAAGTGTCAGCTTGAGAGAGAGCAGGGAGATTGATTTGAGGGTTTGAAGAAGAAAGACGGATTTTGGGAAGCCTGAAAAAGTTACAGAAAATGGATATGTCAAACTACCCTGGGACTCCCAAATTTAGACTGAAAGAGTTTTGGAGCACAATAGTCCTGACCTCACAATGGTGGAGAAAAACAAAATATAGATCGTCAATGTTGCGCGTCCAGTTGACGAGAAGCAACTGGATAAGTTTACACAACACAAGGATTTAAAGTTCATACTGCAAAAACTCAAGGTGGTTCCAGTGGTGATTGGCACACTGCGTGCAGTGCCTAAAAACCTTGGCCTGCACTTAAACACAATAGGCACTGACAAAATTACCATCTGCCAGCTGCAGAACGCCACCCTATTTGGATCTGCACACATTATTTGCAGACATCACACAGTCCAACGTATGATCAAATACCAAAGTCAGCCTAGTGATCTAGTTTGCTGTGTACTAATCTTGTTGTGTATCTAACAACAACAACAACAACAACAACAACATGTCCATGCTATATTCCTTGCCCATCTTCTTTTTGCCTCACAGATTTAATTGACCACATCACATACCCTGGTTCTTTGATGCAGCTCTTTATTGCTGATTTTACCTCTTATTGTAACCCCACACATCCTTGTTTCCATTGCTCTCTGCGTCACTGCCTGTTTTTCCTCTAATTTTGTTGTTGCCCATGTTTCAAATGCGTATAATATTGCCAGTAAGACTGTAATGTTGAAGATATCTGCTCTGACCTTCATTGGCAGCTTATCATCTTGATATTAATATTGAAATGTAGTCATTAAAAGTAAATTAATACAAATAAAGGCAAATGTAATTTAATGTAACAGTTTTACTCTATTATAAAAACAACTAAATGAATGCATTATGCAACCGTAATTTTAAAAATGGAGTCTCCGGTGGCACAATGGGATAAAACCTTGTGCTGACAGGACTGAAGACAGACAGGTCAGACGTCCGAATCCGGGGAGAACACAGATGAGCTCCTTCTGCAGCTCCAGCTTCCCATGCAAGGATATGAGAGATGCCTCCCACAAGGATGGTAAAACATCAAAACATCAGGGCGTCTCCTGGGCAACGTCCTTGCAGATTCCCAGTTCTCTCACACCAGAAGCTACTTGCAGTTTCTCAAGTCACTTCTGACATGAAAAAATATTTTAAAAAATGTCAATTGCTTAGGAGTTCCAGTTGCTTAAGTTCCAGTTAACCGTAAGACTGCTGTATTTAACTATAAGAATATTTTTAAAAATAAATAATAATAAACATTTGCTAAAATGCTGCACAAAATTTTTGGAGACAGACATTTTGGTGTCACCTTCACTAATGGTATCACCCAGTGCAACACAGCCTGCTCGTGATGCTGTTGTACCTTGTATTACCCCCCATTAGTTGGGCAAGGAGGAGGGTTCCTCCTGCAGACATCGGTTCTCAGGCAAATATGTACACAGAGAGACATTCCTCCAAGTACTTAGCTCCCAAACCATTTCAGGCTTTCAATGTCATCACCTTGAAGTCCTGGCAATCACTCTGTGGAGGAGAGCTTGTGCTTTGCCTGTGTCCTCCATGAAAAGTCAATCTTTACATAGGTTTGGGACATCACTGTTGTTTTATTTGCAATATAACCAGCAATTTTTTTAAAAAAAAATCTGAAAAACGCAGCCTCTTACAGCTCTGTCAGAAGTGCGGCGTTCCACTTTATGAACTCTGCAGTAATAACTCTGCAAGTGGTACATGTAGCAGCCGTTTATTGACTGTGAAGGCATTCTTTACCGATTGACTGTGAACTAAAGCCTTGGGTTTGCACTCATCCCCGCACCTGGATAATAACCCATTTTTGAACCTTTGATTTGATTGATATGTCTTACCAGCAGGACACTGAAGTATTTATGCCATCAAAGTGGAGGAAAAAAATTGAATATTTTATGCCACCTGTCTGCGACAACATGGCAAACAGAATTTACAATCAAATAAAAGTTCAAATCATTTCATTAGTTATTAAATATTAGGGACTTTAAAAGCTTAAATGAGTTTAGGATTTTTCAAAAGTGCTTTCAGGAAAACATCATAAAATTTAAGTGACAAGTCAGTAGAAATGATCTGTGTTTAATGTCTCCCAGCAACAGTTTGTAAAACCGCAGTCTTTCAGGACTGGAAAATACAATTCTGATAATTTTATAACAATGAGTGGTTGATAAGTGATGCTCAGGCGGAGGCAGCTGTGCGGGAGCCATTTGTCTCCGGAGTGATGCAGTTCATACTCATGATAAACTGGTTTAGAATACTAAGTTTCCCAACTTGTAATGCACAAACAGAGTCCGGATCTGGGTAAAGTTTCTCCATTCGTTGCGCCCAACAAAATGGCCCAGTCAAGCTTTTCTAATACTGGTTTGCACAATGCTCCAGTAGTGCAAGAGCTTTTGGATCATTATGAAAGGAACAATTTGAGAAAAATGAATACTGGGCTTTGGGAAGCTGAATTATACTCAGAACATTGGTCCATTTTGTGCAATATCAACAACTTTGACTGGCATAACGCAGAGCACATTTATTTATTTATTTATTTATTTACAACTTTTGTATATTGGTCTTCTCACCTGCGTGGAGGGACTCAGGCTGGTTTCCAACAATAATATCACAAGCAATCGTTTAAAAACATCACATTCCGTAATACACTAACACATTAAAATACCAAAATTACAATCATATAATTACAATGGCCAATTCGTCACAATAAAATCATTGTTCATCACCATCCATCCATATAGCCACGAGTTATTGACTCACTCGTCAAATGCCAGTTTCCAGAGCTAGGTTTTCACCTGTTTTCTAAAAGTCAAGAGAGAAGCGGCAGTTCTAATCTCCAGTGGGAAGGAGTTCCAGAGCCGATGGGCCACCACCGAGAAGCCCCTGTCCCTCGTCCCCACCAGGTGCGCTTGCGAGGCTGGTGGGACCGAGAGCAGGGCCCCTCCGGACGATCTTAACAATCTTGGTGGTTCATAGGGGAGAATCCATTCGTACAGGTAAACTGGGCCGGAGTCGTTTAGGGATTTATAGGTTAACACCAGCACTTTGAATTGTGCTCGGAAGCTAATTGGCAGCCAGTGGAGCTGGCGCAACAGAGGAGTAGTATGCTCCCTGTACCCCGCTCCTGTTAGTAATCTGGCTGCCACTCGTTGGACTAGTTGGAGCTTCCGGGCAGTCTTCAGAGGCAACCCCACGTAGAGAGCATTGCAGTAATCTAAACAGGTTGTAACCAGAGCATGGACCACCGTGGCCAAATCAGACTTCCCAAGGTACGGGCGCAGCTGGCGCACAAATATTTTCATTTATGGTGGGCATGCCTCCAATTGAAGACTTTTTGGAACAACATGTTTATGGAAATAGGTAACATTATAGGACTAAACATCACCCGAGGTGCTAAATTAGCATTACTAACTGATGTCACAGAATTGAATTTAGAAATGGAAAAGAAAGAATTGGTGATTATTTTACTCACAGTGGCAAGACTTATAATTGCAAGGAATTGGAAGATAGTAACCAATCTCACATTAGAAGCATGGTATGGGGAGGTATGGAACGTAGCCTTAAATGATAAACTATCAATGGAAATGAGGGTGTTCAAGGTGGAAACTAATAGATCAATTTTTGATTTATACTTGTTGTTTTTTATTAAATATGTTTCAGAGAGTGAAAGAGGAAAACATACAACTTTGTTGGCCAGGAATTTTGGAGATGGCATTTGTTTATTGGTTGACTCATAAATTTATGGCAAAGGAAATAATACTTGTTCAGGACATGATGGTGTTTGTAAAATGTTGTTTTCTGTTCTGTTTACACTGTAAGCTGTCAATGTATGTAAATAAAATTTTATATATCTTTAAAAAACAACTTTGACTGGCGACAGCTATCCAAAGTTTCAAGCATGATTCTTTCCAGTGTCCTTCTGGCCACGTCTACACTTAACTGATAAACTAGGTATAAAAGGTACAAGAGCTCGTCCAATACAGCCTTGGGAGTGTCCTCACAGCAACGTTGCACTTCTGGTCACATGGTTCGGTGCCCAAAGTGACATCCCCAAAATATACTGTGTTGCATATTTTGTCCTTGGATGTAAGGATGAATGATAATGATAATCTCTTTCCCACTACAGGATAAAACGAACATGCCTCCACAGTATTCTTCCTGTGTTTCAGTGTCCTGAAGTGTAATGGAGAAATTATTCTGTATAGAATATAGTGTGGGTATTTTAAACAAAAATATATTTTTGAGTAGATTTTTTTTCTGCACAGAAAGTATGACCATTTTTTTGCACACAAAGTATTCCTGGTGCAGAAAACTGTTTTTTTGTGGGGAAAAATATTTTTCTATTCAGAATAATTCCTCAATGACCATTTCAGGACATTCAAATACTGTACTAGGGAAAACTGCATAAGATACTCAGTGATTTATTATTCTTAGTAATGGGGGTGTTCTGACTGTTGTTGTTTATTCGGTCCGTGGCTTCCAATTCTTCATGACCTCATGGACCAGTCCATGTCAGAGCTCCCTGATGGCCATCACTCCCTGGCTATTGAGGATCCTGTTTTTTGACCTGGAAACAAAGACTCATGAATATTATTTCTATTTTTATCTGGTTGGTGGTCTTCAGTTCAAGTGATAACTACGGTCGATCCTGCTTAGCTTCTTAAATCAGACAAGCTCATATCTTATCCTCTCTTTCTTCCTTTCTCTCCATCTTTCTCTCCCTTCCTTTTCCATCCTTCTCTCCTTTCTTTCTTCCTATCTCTTTTTCCTTCGTTCTTTCTCCTTCCTGTTTTCCTCTTCTCTTTCTATCTCTCCTTCCCTCTCTCTTCCTCTCTTTACCACCTTTTTTTATCCCTTTCTTCCTTTATCTCAATTTTTCTCTTTTCTTCTCCTTCCCATTTTTTTTCTCTCCCCTCTCTTCCTTTCTTTCCATCCCTCCCTCTTCCTCTCTGATGTCCCAGAAGTTGCTGGCATCTAGACTGTACTTGAAAACTCTGATCTAGCAAAGCTTCTCCTTAAGTCCCATGCCATTCACTCTTCTGGATGCCTGATGGTAGGATGCCTGGTGGGTGCTGATGGTAGGAAAACATTGCCCCCTCCCAGATAATAATGGAACACACAATGCTGGCAGGCTTTTTGTATCACTGAGTAGGCAACTGAAGGCCATCACCAGTTATAGATCCCCTCTGCAACCCCCAGTATTTGTGGAAATAATAAACATCTACAGATATATTTGACATGTTCCATTATAGGTGTATGTATGCACCATTGGACAAAAAATGCTTTGTGAGATAAAAGATCAGAGAAATTACTTTATTGGACTACAATGTCCTAATTTCCCAATTAGCAGAGCCAAGAAGGATTTGAGGAACTGTGAAATTCTGTGGACAAGGAACAATGAACTCTCCCAGATGATTCTTCTTGTTTCTTTTGGTTGGGCTTCTTGTGTTTTTATGCAAACATAACTGTGGACTATGTTAGGTGTATTATCATGTTTAAAAATGTTGTGCAAAGAGGTAAACATTACCATATTTGCATAAAAGATTTTGCCACATTATACAGTAACTGGTCCAAGGGCATAGGTCACAGTTCTGCATCTTGACCACAACAGCCACTGGTTGACTGGGGAGGCATGGTGGTACACTGGAAAATTTCTCTACTTATCACCATTTTAACTTTCAAGGCTCAAGAATCCTTGGAGTTATAGTTTTACAAGGCCTTCAGCTTTCTCTACCAAAGAGTTCCTGTGCCTCATCAAACTACAACTCTGTGTATTCCAGGGTTGTAGGTCAGGGGAGCTTTTGCACAATTTTTTGCACAGTTAAAACTTGTGCACCAGCTGCGCCTGTACCTTGGGAAGTCTGACTTGGCCACGGTGGTCCACGCTCTGGTTACATCCTGTATAGACTACTGCAACGCTCTCTACATGGAGTTGCCTCTGAAGACTGCCCACAAGCTTCAACTAGTCCATCGAGCGGCAGCCAGATTACTAACAGGTGCGGGGTACAGGGAGCATACTACTCCTCTGTTGTGCCAGCTCCACTGGCTGCCAATTAGCTTCCGAGCACAATTCAAAGTGCTGGTGTTGACCTATAAATCCCTAAACGACTCCGGCCCAGTTTACCTGTTCGAACGGATTCTCCCCTATGAACCATCAAGGTTGTTAAGATCTTCTGGAGGAGCCCTGCTCTCGGTCCCACCTCCTTCACAATCGCATCTGGTGAGGACAAGGACAGGGCCTTCTCGGTGGTGGCCCCTCGGCTCTGGAACTCTTTCCCGTTGGAGATTAGATCTGCCCCTTCCCTCCAGACTTCCAGAAAGCTGGTAACATCTTGGCTTTGGAATATAGCATTTGCAGAATGATGATTGAGTCAATAACGGCTGACCATACTGGTGGATGGTGATGAATTTGTGATTTTACTCTGGCTTTTGTAATTGTATGATCTGTATTTTAATGTATTTTTGTATCAGTGTATTATGATGCTATTATGTTTATTCTATGTGTGTATGAATTTTCTGCTGTTAGCCGGCCTGAGTCCCTCTTCGGAGGTCGAGAAGACCGGGTTATAAAAGCTCTAAATAAATAAATAAAAATATTCCATACTATTGAGCCATTGCAGTTAAAGCAGGGTCAAACTGCATTAATACTAAAGTATAGATGAACACTTTGTCTCTGCCTGGCTGGCCACCAATATCCTCATAGACCAATTTCAAATATGAGCTTGCCTTTTTGAAATTGACCTTCCCACAACCATTTCTGCTTTCCGGCTACAAATGTATCCAGGACATTTACAGTATCCTCTCTCTTCAAAAAATAATATGCCAAAGGACCCCCTGAAATGAACATCAGACTTCCATAATGTAGCTGTTATTTGGAGTTTTGACCTGGCAACCCTCACCAGAAATCCGAGGCAGCTAGTTATCCAAATTCACTGTGTATCACCCACGTAGCCTGGGGTCACAGTAACCCCCTGTGCAAATAGCACTTACCTTTATTGGAGCATTTGATTACCTGAACATTTTGGATGTCCTCCAAGCCCATTTGGACAAATGAAGTCAGACCATATCCATTGTTTGTTTCACATTGTCCTGGGGTGTCTTTCCAAATGACTTTCCTTCTTTTCCCTGCAAGGGCAGAGGAAGTATACTTAGATCTGCCTCCTCCAACTTAGTGCCCCCAGGATATGCTGGACTCCTGCAGAGGTTGGGGCTTATAATTCAACACATTTTTGGGAAAAGCTGGTTGATAATGATAAGACAAGTATATCATTCAGCCTCCAATTCTAAACTCAAACCAGAAAAAGCGTGGCCTGTACATTTGGTTGCACATTTGGTGTCTTGCTGCAATGTTGTCATTGAATACAAGGGTTACATAGCACATATGGTGATTTAGGCAATATAGTCATGATGTAGGATCATGGCCACTGAGATGTACAAGGCAGAGAAATGCCTAAAATTCATTTAGTCCCAACTAAATCCCAAGAAATCTAGAAACCGCATCCTTTCCATAGGTTCAAAGGAATCTCTTGTAGTTGGGACTAAGCTGGCTTTAAATTGGAGATATAGGATACAGCTACACTGCAGAACAGCTGCCAAGATTCAATCTGTTAAATTAACACAGTTTCACCCCACTTTAATTGCCATGGCTCAATGCTATGGAGTCCTTGGAAGTATAGTTTTACAAGGTTTTTAGCCTTCTCTGCCAAAGAGTGCTGTTGCCTTAGTAGTAAAGGTAAAGGTTTCCTTTTGACATTGTCTAGTTGTGTCCGACTCTGGGGGTTGGTGCTCATCTCCATTTCTAAGTGTTGTCCATACACATCTCCAAGGTCATGTGGCCAGTATGACTGCATGGAATGCAGTTACCTTCCCATCAAAGTGGTACCTATTGATCTACTCACATTGTTTTGAACTGTTAGGTTGGCCGAAGCTGGACCTAACAGTGGGAGCTCACCCCAATCCCCAGTTTCAAACCATCAACCTTCCAGGCAGCAAGTTCAGCAGCTCAGTGGTTTAACCTGCTGTGCTACCAAGGGGCCCTTACCAAACTACAAATCTTAGGATTCTGTAGCATTGAGCCATGTCAATTAAAGTGGTATCAAACTGCATTAATTCAACAGTGTAGATTTATATATGGCTATAGAGCAGTTGTGTAGTTCCTTGCTGTAGGCTGTCCTGAATAAGTATATGATTTGGAAAGGGGAGAAAATACTTTGATCTTATTTGAGAACACAGAAATGCTGGACCACTCTCACAACCGCCATGTCAGACTACACAGAGAAGCCATTGAAATCCACAAGCATGTGGACAATTTCAACAGAAAGGAAAAAACCATGAAAATGAACAAAATCTGGCTACCAGTATTAAAAAACTCAAAAATTACAACAGCAAAACAACAGAGAGTAAACAATCAGGCACATCAAATCACCTCTCAAAGAAAGATTCCCCCAGGCACTTCCAAGCCATTAAATGCTCATCAAGGTGGTCAATTGAAACATTCACACCTAGCTCCAGCAGACAAAAGTCTTTTGTCACACCCTGGTCTTTCCACAGATATATAAACCCATTTTCCTACTTCCAACAGACCTCACTACCTCTGAGGATGCTTGCCATAGATGCAGGCGAAACGTCAGGAGAGAATGCCTCTAGAACATGGCCATATAGCCCGGAAAACCTACAACAACCCATCCTTTGATCTGTTTGGATACTCTGTGCTTCCTTCACCTATAATGTAATAATGTCTTCACACTTGTATTTGTTTTGCCTGGTTGTTTCCCTCCACACACAAAGAAAAAAAAAGAGAGTTAAAAAATCCAAATAAACATATTGAATTATTCCGAGACTTCATAATTGTTTTCTGCCTATTAACCCAGGAAGCTTTCAATCAGCTCAGAAAAAAGCTCTCCCTTTTCTGGGATAATAATTAATTGCTTTTTTTTAGCAAAAAAAAAAGGAAAGGAAAGAAAAATCAGTTTAGAGACTTGCTTCAGCTTCTAATTCGATGATCTGCTCATTTTGACAAGTTTTGAACTTGAGAATTCTGTGGCTCATTACCCGACTAAAACCCAATGCAGCTAAGCTGTAAGTTGCTTGCCTATTAGTTCAACCTAAGACCCATCAGAAGTGGATTATCCAATACCTTGGGAACAATTAAGGCCTCCTTTCCTTACAAAATAGGGTGTTTCTCTCTGTGTGTGTATGCGCGCACACATTTTTTTAAGGGGGAAAATTTTTGAAATGGGCCAAACATATTTAATAGTCAAGTTTGCTGCTCACTAAATGAAAATACAATGAAATCCATGGGGAATATGCATTTATCCTAATGTGCAACAAGTTTCTAATAACTCAACCAAGCATCATGGGAATAGGGTATCAAATCTGTATGCTTGAGATGCTACCAGTGATATGTTTAGTGCTGTGAAAAGGGAAAGAGGCAGTGTGTAGTGTGTATGTATGTGTGTGTGTGAATACCAGGGAGGGTCAGTTAAAAGACCAAGTTGAAAAGCAATGCTAATGCAGATTTAATATGCATATGAATATTGATCCTCTTTTTTTCTAGCAAAGGGAAGGAGGGAGGGAGGGAAGGGGGAGAGAAGCTTTCATGAATACCAGCCCCACCGCAATGTTAGAAGATGCAGGAGTCGGGGAATTAGGCATCAGGCGGAGAGCAATTGATAGATTTCGACAGGTCAGACAATGTCATTCTAAAAGCATCTAATCAATATGGACAAATGTGTCAGAAAGGTGATTTGAGAAAAAAAGACTTTATAATAAAGGAAAGGGGCAGCTGAATTGCATGCCTCCCTCCCACATTTTCTGTCCTTTTTTTTTTAACCATTTCACATTTGAAAAGGAGACAAGGAGACAAGGAGAAAAAGAAATGTACAATCGAAGTAAAACGCGTTAGGACATTAGGTTCAGTTTGTGCATGGATTCCATTGGAATTGCTGGCTGCATCCTCTTCTGCCGTGTGCATTATGTAACTTTATATATTCTTAGCTATGCAAGGAAATCCTGTTGGTGAATTGCTAAGCTGGGTAGATGGAGAGCAGCTAGAATTTTCTGCTGTGCATCAGCAGCACTCCGTGGCTGGTGTCCTGATAGACCACAGGAATGCTGCACAATGGCCCTGTTGCGCATGAGTCTTGATGCACATCAGTCACTTTTCTGGCTCACTGACATCATAACATTAGTCCTTTATGGAACACATCTCACCACACTAAAACAGTGGATGTGGCTCTTAATGAGACATGCCGCATTATCACAGGGTGTCTGCGCCCTACACCACTGGAGAAATTACACTGCTTAGCCGGTATTGCACCACCTGACATCCGCTGGGAAGTAGCAGCCAATAGTGAAAGGACCAAGGCAGAGACATCTCCAGCTCATCCCTTGTTTGGGTATCAGCCTGCACGTCAACGACTTAAATCAAGAAATAGTTTTTAGGCCTGGGTAACAACGGAAAAATTTGTTTCTAAAATCGATTTGTATTTGGGGGTTTTTTTTGTTTCGATATTTAAAATAATTACAAAATTTTCCTTTTAAAAAGTTTGATATTTACGAAATTTCGTAAATGGTAAAAAATCAACGAATCGATTTCCGAAACAATAACGAATCGATTCGTTAATGGCGGACGTGACCGCGAAATACGCTAAAAAACCTCCAAAACCTTCTGAAGCTTCCCTCTCCCTCTGTTGTTGACTGTTGGTGTGATATTATAATTTTTTTTCACTAATTAAACCATAAAACTGGCCCAGACATGCGGAAATAATAACGAAACGACCTCAAAACAATAACGAAACGAATACAATATCAAAATACGAAGCATTTACAAAACATTTTAGAAAATTCGTTTTTTTAATAATTGCTCCAGAATGGTTCGTTATCGTTTTGTAATTGAAAAAATTAACGAATTATTAACGAATTACGAATTAATGAAATGAAACTGCCCAGCCCTAATAGTTTTCTTAGATCTACAGAGACACTCGCTGGATCACCTCAGCAAGCGAGAGTTCAAAAGTGGCAGGCTCAAACCTAGCACCTCAATCCGTGGGTGATACCAGATGAGAGACTCCCCCCTGGGCACATAGAAGACTGGGCGACTTGGAAGGCGCTGAACAGACTGCGCTCCGGTACCATGAGATGCAGAGCCAATCTTAAGAAATGGGGCTACAAAGTTAAATCCATGACATATGAGTGTGGAGAAGACCAGACCACTGACCACCTGCTGCAATGCACCCTGAGCCCTGCCACTTGCAGCAACAATGGAGGACCTTCTTGCGGCAACACCAGAGGCACTCCAAGTGGCCAGATACTGGTCAAAGGACATTTAATCAGCTACCAAGTTTGCAAAATTTGTGGGTTTTTGCTTGTTTGTTTGTTTTGTTCTGTTATAAATGTAATACAATGTTCTGGTTGCGGATGACACAATAAATAAATAAATAAAATAAAGTCCTTTATGGGATCCAGACATTACAGAACTGGTTAGTTTTCATTTCTACAGATATACATTCTGTGCCTTGGTGCTGCAGTAGGTTAAACCACTGAGCTGCTGAAATTGCTGACCAAAAGGTTGGCAGTTCGAATTCAGGGAGCAGGATGAGTTCCCATTGTTAGGCCCAACTTCTGCCAGCCTAGCAGTTTGAAAACATGCAAATGTGAGTAGATCAATAGGTAATAATAATAATAATAATAATAATATCTCCTGTTTGGGTATCAGCCTTAAATCAAGAAATAGTTTTCTAAGATCTACAGAGACAGTCGCTGGAACACCTCAGCAAGCGAGAGTCCAAAAGTGGCAGGCTCAAACCCAGAACCTCAACCAATGGCTGATACCAAATGAGAGACTCCCCCCCCCCCCCCCGGGCACACAGAAGACTGGGCGACTTGGAAGGCGCTGAACAGACTGCACTCTGGCACCACGAGATGCAGAGACAACCTTAAGAAATGGGGCTACAAAGTGGAATCCATGACATGAGAATGTGGAGAAGAGCAAACCACTGACCACCTGCTGCAATGCAACCTGAGCCCTGCCACATGCACGATGGAGGACCTTCTTGCGGCAACACCAGAGGCACTCCAAGTGGCCAGATACTGGCCAAAGGACATTTAATCAACTACCAAGTTTGCAAACTTTGTGTTTTTTTTTTCATGTTTGTTTGTTTTGTTCTGTTAGAAATGTAATACAATGGTCTGGTTGCCCCTGACACAATAAATAAATAAATAAATAAATAATCTTTATTTATACCCCACCACCATCTCTCCAAAGGGGACTTGGAGTGGCTTACATGAGGCCAGACCCAATAGCGCATTAAAATAAAATAAATATAAAACCAAAGCACAAAACAACAGCATAATAAAATACCTAAAACATAAGAGTAAAGTAAGCAATCACAGTGACAGTGAGTGGGCCACATGTAAAAGATAAAATACGAAAATGCTAAAAAAAACTCCGGGTGAGATAGGGATGGTGTAGATTATTTATGAGGGAGATGCTCATCAAGGGGGAGTTGTAAAAAGGAATGGGGGAATTGTACTAAAGGAGCAAATGTTTAGGGGGAGCAACTGTGTATGATTGTATGGTTACATTGTTACCTTCCTGGGAAGGTGACAATGCTCCATGCAGTCACACCGGTCAAATGATCTTGGAGGCATCTACGGACAATGCCGGCTCTTTGGCTTAGAAATGGAGATGAGCATCACCCCCCAAAGTTGGACATAATTGGCCTTAATGCCAGGGGAAATCTTTACCTTTACTTACATTCACTTTGATGCTGTAATTGTGTGCCTTCAAGTCATCTTTGACTTTGTCATCTTTAGATGACCCTATCACAAGGTTTTCTTTTCAATATTTGTTCAGAAGAGGTTTGCCATGACTTTCCTCTGAGGCTGAAAGAGTATGACTTGCTCAAGGTCACCAAGTGGGTTTCCATGGCAAAGTTCGAATCTTGGTCTCCAGAGGTCTAGTCCAACATCTTAGACAGGTATTACCAATTAGAGCAGTGGTTCTTAACCTGCGGGCCGTGGACCACCCGTGGGCCGTGAGGACGAAAACCAGATCCATGAACCTCCTTCCTCTTTATTTTATTTTATTTTATTCTATTTTTTTTATTTCCACTCCTTTCATGCCACTTGCCACTTCTTTCCTGTTACTGACCATGGTGTATGTTCTGTATCAGAAACTAGAGCTGATGTGGTCTATCCAATGCAATTTTCTGAATCAGCACCCAAACCAAATCCAAAGTTGTCCAAAAACTGATTGGAACCCCTTTTGGAACTAATGTTGGAGAGTGATCCCTGGTCAAAGTGGTCCCTGGTCTAGGTGGTCCCTGGTCAAGAAAAGGTTGGGAACGATTGAATTAGAGTATGGTACCAATTAGGGTACAGATAGTCTGACTCAACAGAGGACAGTGTTACCTGATGAAAAGTCGATCACTTCTATCTTTCCTAATGGTGTGCAATAATAACATAACAACCTAACCATTTGGAAAAATGAGCCCAAGGATCAGTCCTGAGTTTGCTTGCTGATTATCTTGGCAGGTGTGTTGTTGAAAGCACAACTTGTTGTATGCCACATTGACACAATAGAAGAGGAAGTGCAAAACTTTTATGACTCTATCATGGGAAGGATAAGGGCCCAATATTGCCATTAATTTGGGTTCGTGTTTTTTTTTTCTTCCAGAGGAGTGTATGAATCTATTGTTCCTTTGCACCATCTGGAAACAATAGGAAGCATAATAAATAATGAGGAACAATGGAATCCATTTCAAAAGATTCAGATTGTAAGTATAGGTATTAGATCAGGCGATGGCAAATGCACCATAGAAGAGCAAAATTGTTTGGAACAAGATGCCGATCTGGGGAATATTTTCCAAACAAAACAATTACATGGCTCTCTGATTAGGAGTGGGAGGGAGGGGAAATGATATGAGGTTTTGTTGCGAGGCCACGGCTGAAACAATGGGGCAACTGTTTCTTGAAAAGTGTGCATGGAAATTTAGATGCCAGTTGTATAGTTCATGTCAGGTTCTCCTCCCAAAGAGACAAAAACAAGATAAATGCCTAATAACAATGATTTTTAATAGATGAAGGCCAAGATAAAAGAAAACAAACAATGGCTTTAAATTACAGGGAAGCAGATTTAGGTGGAAGATATAGGCAAAGAGGTGGGATGGGGGCAAGAAAGAAAACCCAAATCCCACAATTTCATAGGAGGTTAGTTACAGATGAAGATTTCTAAAGAGGTTGCAGAAAAGGATCACTAGCTTTGGAATACTTCAAGGAAATGTTAGAAGTAGATATGCCTAACATCTTTAATAGGTGAGATTTTCCTTCTTGTTTGTTACAACACGTCTATCCCATCCACTACCCTACTCAAGGTGAACAGGGTCTATTTCTGAACCCTTGCAACCTCAGCTCAGCTTTTTACTTCTGAACTCAGCTAGTAAGTAGAGCCTCTATGACAGTGTTTCTTAACCTTCCTAATGCTGTGACCCCTTAATACAGTTCCTCATGTTGTGGTGACCTCCAACTATTTTTTGTTGCTACTTCATAACTGTCATTTTACTACTGTTATGAATCGTAATGTAAATATCTGATATGCAGGATGTATTTTCATTCACTGGACCAAATTTGGCTCAAATATCTGACACATCCAAATTTGAATACTGGTGGGGTTGGTGGTGGTGGAGAGGATTGATTTTGTTATTTGGGAGTTGTAGTTGCTGGGATTTAAAGTTAACCTACAATCAAAGAACATTCCAAACTCCACCAATGATGGAATTGAATCAATCTTGGCACACAGAACTCCCAAGACCAACAGAAAATACTGGAAGGTTTTGGTGAGCATTGACCTTGAGTTTTGGAGTTGTAGTTCACCTAACTCCAGAGAGCACTGTGGACTCAAAGAAAGATGGGTTTGGACAAAATTTGGCACGAATACTCAATATGCCCAAATATGAACACTGGTGGAGTTTAGGGAAAATAGATCTTGACATTTGGGAGTTGTAGTTGCTAGGATTTATAGTTAAACTACAATCAAAACGCACTCTGAACCCAGCAGACAATGGATCTGCACCAAACTTGGCATACTACCTACATGGCCAACACTGAATACAGGTGAGGTTGGGGGAGTGGCTGTTTTTGAATTCTGGGAATTGTAGTTCACCAACACCAAAAAGGAAGAGAAGGGCAGATGGACAGATCTTCAGCCTTCTCTGAAAAATGGTTCCTAAGACCATCAGAAAAATGTGTTTTCTGGCGGTCTATGGCAACTCCTCTGAAACCCCCATTGCAACCTCCCAGGGGTCCCGACCTCCAGGTAGAGAAACAGTAATTTATGGCTTCTAATCTATGAACATATTTCATAGAAAGGAACTGGCAAAACCAGATCTGAGTGTTCCTTGCCTAAGAAAATTATATGATGTACAGGGAGTTTGAATGCTTTGAATGCAATTTTCCTGCTTCTTGGCAGGGGGTTGGACTGGATGGCCCATGAGGTCTCTTCCAACTCTCTATGATTCTATGATTCTATGAGTTGTCATAACTTCAACAGGTGACTTGAAGGCACATACACACACACACAGGTCCAAACCAGATTCAGGCCTTGATAAACTGAAGGCTTTCAAAAATAGGTCTCTCAGGGTAGTTAAAAAATTGAAGGGGGAAGGGATAGCTTTCCATTATTTCTTCCTTCCCATAGTTTTGGAGTTTTGGTATCCTTGTTGACTGCAAGCTTTCTATCGACTAATATGTATTCAAACACTATCTCTGCCATCCACAATTCACCTCCTTAATATGACTACAAAGGTGGTGGAGAGGAGGCAGGAGGGAGAATAACCTCTACTTCTGTTCGTTCCCCTGGAGAAATAATGTTTCTGAAATGTGTTCCCCTGTGTTTAGCAGAAGGATGTTCCCAGTCCTGAACTTCTCCACTGATAACAATAAAACACCGCCCTGTGTAACATCACGTATACAGCGCATTAACCTTGTCACCTCCCTTGATGCTCCTCATAAAAGAAAGGGACTTTGTTAATCCCTCTATGCTTGTAGAAAACACTTTATTAATCTGATATGGTGTCTATGTGCCCATAGGTTTCACTGCATTCTCATACATGTTTACTTGGTAGTAACTCTCTCTGAACTCCATGGGTATACTCCAGGTAAGTCGGCATAGGTTGGAAATAGGCCCTAGTCAATTATTTGTTTGGGGTTTTAAAATTGAATAAGATCTACATAGAATAAATTGAGTAAAACAAATTACCAAAGCAAATTACAAAAATAACACACAATATTACCAAACAGATGCAGAATAAAAAATTATAAAGCTTTCCCTATATCTAAACTATATATATATATATATATATATATATATATATATATATATATAAACCTACAACTAACAAAATAAGTATCATGTCCAACTATCTTTTTGTGGTGATATTTTAACTCCTCAATTCCCATCTCTCTCTACTTTAAATAGAAATTATGCTTCATCTATGCTGTTAACTCATGCTAATTAACAAAACCAAAAATAATCAGATCATCATCAACCTGCCCCCCAACTCAGTTTGTGGTTCCAGTGTTTTAAAATGTTACCAATGATTTCTCTGTAATCAAAATAGGTAATTTAGCAATTTCTGTTAATCATTCAATGTTGTCAAAATTGAATTATTTTTCCACGATTCCTTTCTAGTTGAGCATCCATTAGTCCCAAAAGAAAACATTCAAGGTTTGATTTCATTAATCTTTAACATTTTCTGTATCAAACTACTGCATATATTTGGACCCAATACCTTTCAGCCATTTTACAAGTCCACTACATATGATAGAAAGCCCTTTCCTGCTTTTCACATTTTCATTATACATTTGATATTCCTTTATACATCTTACATATTTTCTCCGGTGGCATGTACCAATGGTACATCATTTTGTAAAAATAAAAAATTAAGATTACAACATAATATAAATTGCAACTCCTTTGACCACATTCTTCCATACTGCTTCATTTTTATATTAGATCCAAAATGAGCAGCCCATTTTTCAGGCAATATTTGTTCATCTTCCACCTCCAATTTTAATGTAAGTTTGTACATTACACCAATTACATGTTCATCTAACCCCTGTCATGCAGGAATACACGATCCACTAGAGGTGGCCATCTAGCCACTGTTTCTCAGCATTCTCTTTCCTTGACTTCCTTTCCTGTGTGTTTTTCACTTTTATGTATTTTATTTATTTTCCTTTTTTGTTTGCAAGATGAGAAAGGATAGCTGAAATACTACATAGTAGGCATGTGCAATCCTTGCTTCTAAATGGTTCTAAAGCACTTACAAAACTAAAATTCTGGTGGTGAAAACTAATAGGTGCTGGTGCTTTGCTTCTACAGTGTTGTTAAAGTTCTGGTGGTGAAAATTTCAGAACTCTAACAAAAGTTTCAATATCTCATTATTATTTCATTATTGATTTTTATGACAGAACCAATTAGGAATGGTCATTTATAATGAAATTTTGAAAGTTTTGTTAGAGTTCTGAAATTTTCACCATCAGAACTTTAGCAACACTGTAGAAGCAAAGCTCTAGCGCCTCCTAGTTTTCACCACCAGAACTTTGGTTTTGTAAGTACTTTAGAACCATTTAGAACCATGGATTGCACATGCCTACTACATAGAACTGGAGTGCATAGTGCAAATCTCTGTATATGGAATTCCACACTGATTGTGCTCCATAACCCTACGGATGAATGGCAATATCACAAAATTGGGTGCACAGGAGAATGCAGAAAGAATGCACACCTGAGTGCAAATTTGCATGTTCTTTGGCACAGATACTGTTCTACCGCTACAGCTCTGAATAAAATATGGACAAAGATGCCCAGGCTCTTCCATGAGGGAACTTATTATGTAGTATACCAGCAAAATTGTGGCCTATGTGTTTGATTTTTCCCCTTACTGCTCTGAGCTGTTGTGGAGCTACAGAAGGGTTCTGAAGATACGATGAATTGCCAAAAAAGGTGAATGAATGGGTCTTAGAGCAAATCTTTCCTGAACCTTCTTGAGACAAGCAGAAATATGTCCAGAAGTAAATGACCAAAATGGTAAAAGGTCTGGAAATCATGCACTATGAGGAGCAGTTTAAGAAACTGGATATGTTCAAGCTTGGAGGAGAGAAGGTTAAGAAGGGACATTATAGCCATGTTTAAATGTTCGAAAGGATGCCATTTTGATGATGGAGCAAACTTGTTTCCTGGTGCTCAGGACATGAATAAATGGATCAGGACATGGATAAATAGATTCAGACTACAAAAAAAGCATATTATTCAAATTGCAGGAAAAAAAATTCACCTAAACATTAGGGAAAACTTCCTGATAGTGAGAACTGAGGATGAGCAAAAGTGAGGAGAGGAGAAAGATGAGAAAATGGGATGGCAGAGGATAAACTGGGGCTATCCTTACCAAATCAAGACAGTTAGAGTGTGTGCCAGTGTTATCAAAAAGCAGACCCCAAAATATGAATTATTAGGCACTGCTCCATGGGAACATATAGCACACCTGTTTTGCCTTTTCCATTTTGCCCTGTGATAACCCCTTATGAATTTCTTTGGTATGTTTCTTCACCACATCTTGGACTCCAGGAAACAATTCCCCAAATTATCTGGAAGACCTGGGGTGGGTGGGTGGGGGGCTTAATGGATTTGAGTCAGAGCACCTTGGGTCCTTTTCCCATTTCCTTGATACAATCGGTGTTATCAGTAGGAACATTTCCTTTCCCATACGCCAAGCCAGACTCATCCTTGTGATACCCATTGAGATGGCCATCACCTTAAAGCACCCATTGATTATATGAATTGAATTCATTGTCCCCTTCAGAGCCAGGACATTAAGTCCATTATTGATCTCAGGGGCAGATCAATTAACAGATAGACTCTTCAAAATAACCCAATGTCAGTTTATTAAAGTTTCCCACCATAGCGAAGATCAACCAGCAATGATGAAAGAGGGACTCATCAACCACCCTAGCTGGACACATCCTAAACCAATTAGGAGCTAGTGTGGGAGTCTTGAATAGCTGTCAAAATGTAATAAATATGCTCTATCAGTATACAGTATGTCAGTTCTTTGGAGTGCCTTTTCTGGCCAATGAGAATAAATCTCTGGTTTTGCCTACCACCTGTCTGTGTCTTGTTTGGCCTTCTCGGAAACTGGACACATCAGGGCTTCGAAACAGGACTTCCCAGTCTCTGCGAAGTGGAAACTGGGAAGGAAATTTGCCTCCTCCCATGGAGAAGAGGCTGGAAAATAGATCCGGCCGGATCTATTTTCCTGAGGGGGAGGAGCTACGTTGCAGCTTCTGTCCCCTCTTGCCTCATTCTGACGAAGATCGTCGACCCACCCTCCCGCCACTGACAGTATAACTCTAGGTCGCCGAAGGGGGCCGGGTAGAAATCCCCCCCCTAAGTTCTAGGGGTTTTTTTGCCTACCCTATACTGTAAAAAGGCAGATTGGGAGTTTCTGGGTGGTTAAATAGGTCTTGACGAAAGTAGAAGATAATGACTTTTCTGGCGTACACCTAATGCATCCTTGTTATTGTTTAAGATCGGAAAACCCTCATCGGTGGGTTTCAGGGCCCAGATGAGGGCATACACTTACGGCTTGAAACGGGAAACTCTGACCTCAATTCCTTGGGGCAGAGTTATTCCATTGCGTTTCTCTGCAGAGGTCATCCTGGATTACTTTACCCAGAGACCTGGTGTTTTCGCCCAATATCAGCCGAGGGGTAGCTCGGGTAGGAACACTACCTCGGCTTTAGCCCTCACCAAATTATTGTCTCATTTTAGGTTAGAAAGTTCATGTTGTTAAGATTTAATTAGGTAACATTAATAAAGTTGCCCTTAGTTTACTCCATTACTTGTGTCTGTCTCTTCTTCCGGGGGTTGGAAGGCAACTCATGGTTCTTGCAGTAGCTGAAATCACAACATTAAAAAAAGTCAAAGTTGACTTGATGGCAGATAACAATAAGTGAGTGCAATATGGCACAAAACATATCTGAAAAGTCAGATAAAATATAAATGTCTTTTTTTAAAAAAGACCACCCTTCTGTTTGCCTTTGCTGCAGTCAATCGTATGAAGCACACAGGGAGGGCTCTGTGTTTGGGGAAGCTCTAGAGGCAATCCTCCCATCACACCTCACAGATGCAGGAATGGGCGAGCAGGCGGATGAATTTCCATTTGTGATGCCAACTGATCCTGGGCTGCCTGTGTCCACACAAAAGGCTCACAGAAGAAAAAGGGAGCCACCGAAGGGCACCGCCACGCCAATGCGCAGTTGGCTTTCTGCCGACAGAAATTGTGCGGGGAGATGTAAAAAAGGAAAACTAAGCTCTCTGATGAAATGTAGGGCAGGCTCAAAAGGATGTTACGCCTGCATTATTTTCGCCCATAGGCCTGCCTTTGAAATAAACTGCGAACACAGTTACCATGTAATTAGCTGAGCAATAAGTTAGGTGTTTAAAAAATATTTCTTTTTTCAGGTGCTTTTTTGTATGCACGCTCGCTTCCTCATCTCAATCAAAGCTGCAACTGAGTTTATCATAAATTACCATGAAAAGGTTTTCTACTGAGTAGATGGTTAATTACTGCCTCATTTGAATAATTTTGCATATTAATGAGACATGAATGAAAATCATTTTCAGATTTTTAACTTCAGGGGAGAAACCCGTAGAGATAATGGGGCCTCCTTTTAAGATGTGTGCATGTGTGTGCGCATATGTGAGTTCCCTTTTCTAATAATAATATGTTTTTAAAAAATACCCATTTCCTTTTACCAACTTGTTTTCGATTGATTAATAGATTAGTGTTTTCTGTCACTAATAAACTATATTCAAATGAATCACAAGTTCATTATGCTAGAAAAGAGAAAGGAGGGAGAAAAACACAAAGGGAAAGGAAAGGGGAAATGGATGGAAAACAGGTTAAAGGCATATCCTGAGGGAGGCCAGAAACTGCTTTTGGCTTCCATGGGTTTTAGTCTGAAGCATGAAATCGACTTTGAGTTTTAGTTTGAAATGTAAAAGAGCCATCCAAGGTCCTGACTCTATTTTGGGAGGAAATAATTTAAAGTTTGAAGTATAACCTGGAATAATTTCATTGCCCCACTGATATATTCAAAGCTAACAATGGTGTTGTGAGTTCAGAATATTACAATGCAGTTCTGCAGAAAAGTGACACAAGGAAAGAGGTGAATATTAAAGGAAAATGCAAAAACATGAACCTAGGAAGTTGCCTTATATTGAGTCAATGCGTTGTCAACTCCTGCTTCAATCCAACTTTCCTTCATCCCACTGTAAATACCATCAGCCTTCCTCATTCACTGAGTTTAGGGGCACAAGACCCCTGTAAAGTGAGAAAACTGCATTAAAAACTCTTCAGTCATCCCTCCACATTTGTGCTTTTGACTTTTGCAGATGTGTTTTCCAGAAATCTCTATGTTTTCCAGTGTGACTCTCTGGTCAACTTCCTCCAGTGATGATGGAGGGCCTAGAGATTACTAGAGAGAACACCTCTCTAGGAAACACTAAATTCTCACAAGCAATTCTATGGATAGTTTGTAGTGAAAGTTGACCGTAGAGTTGTGCTGGAAGATGTATATGTACACATTCCTAGGGAAGTATTTTTAAAAGTAATTTCCATATTTGTGGCTTTTCACTATCATGGGAGTCCTATGTCCCTAACCCCAATGAATGTTTGGGAATGATTGTGTTTGCAGAATTTTAATATTGTTTTTGTAGAATTTTTATAGTATTTGGGTGTTTTTGACTGTGCTGTGACCCACCTCGTGCCATGGGGAGAGGCAGGAAAGAGATAAATTATTATTATTATTATTATTATTATTATTATTATTATTATCATTATTTGAACCACAACAGCAAACACAGCAAACAAGATCACTCTGCTGGCTGTTGTATTGGATCACATGTTGGATACTTCCCAAGTGTCTAGGACTATGTGACGTATCGGCGAATAATGCATGCAGATCCCAGTAAGGTGGCCTTTTGCAGCTGGCAGATGGTAATTTTGTCATCGCCTATGGTGTTTAAGTGCAGGCCAAGGTCTTTAGGCACTGCACCCATTGTGCCAATCACCACTGGGACCACCTTGACTGGTTTGTGCCAGAGTCTTTGCAGTTTGATCTTTAAATCCTCATATCGTGTCAGCTTTTCCAGTTGTTTCTCTTCAATCCTGTTGTCACCTGGAATTGCAACATCAACGATTCACACACTGTTTTTTAACATGATCGTGAGGTCAGGAGTATTGTGCTCCAAAACTCTGTCAGTCTGAAATTGTAAGTCCCAGAGTAGTTTGACATATTCATTTTCTGTAACTTTTTCAGGCTTGTGATCCCACCAGTTCTTTGTCGCAGGGAGATGGTATTTGTGGCACGAGTTCCAACGAATAATCTGGTCAATGGTGTTATGCCTATTATTATTATTATTATTATTATTATTATTATTATTATTGTATCATTTTTACTTGAGAGATCCCCTCTTTAGGTATCACCAGATCACCCAGCATGACTCGACAGTCAACTTCCCTGAAGGTTTACCATAAAGTCATACTGAAAGACTAAGGGCCCTTCCACGCAACCCTATATCCCAGAATATCAATGCAAGAAACCCCACATTATCTGAGTGTAGACACAGGTAACCCAGTTCAAAGCGGATATTGTGGGATTTTCTGTCTTGATATTCTGGGATATAGGGCAGTGTGGAAATACCCCTAGACATTCCTAGAGAGGACATTTTAATCAAACTCTGCAGTAATGAAATCTGCAAAATTTCAAGTGTAGAGCACTGACTATATTCACATGTAGCGTTACATTGCATTGAGCCAAATATACCATCTCACCAATATAGAATAGCACCTGAAATTGCCCCACACAGCCATTTCATGAATGGTAGAGAGAGGAATGCTCAGGCACCTAAACTGCCATATAAAATCCATCTTATCTACTTTGAACTGGATTATATGACAATGTAGATTGATATAATCCAATTCAAAGCAGATAATGTGGATTATTTTATTTGATAATCTGGACTATATTGCAGAAATGCAGAAATTCTTCATAGCCAGAAGAATGTCTGGCTATGATCATGCAACCAGATGAGAAATTGTTATAACAATGTCATATTTTACATATAGCTATGACAATGGAGCCAAACCCTTCTCTGAGCCCTCTTACTCACTGAGGAGTGTAGAATGATTGGTAAAGTAGGTTGAAGGACAGTAAGCAATGAGGCTTCAAATGCCATGGAAGGAGAAAAAGAATATCATTTCTTGCCAAGGATGAAAAAACAACAACACCCAAATGCATAACGCAAACTCACACATTTGAATTACTTTAAGATTTTGCCAGTAAGGTAATGCTCAAGATCCTGCAAGGAAGACTCCAGCAATACATGGAGCGAGAGTTGCCAGATGTTCAAGCTGGGTTTAGAAAAGGTAGAGGAACGAGAGACCAAATTGCAAATATCCGCTGGATAATGGAGAAAAGCAGGGAGTTTCAGAAAAACATCTACTTCTGCTTCATTGACTATTCTAAAGCCTTTGACTGTGTGGATCATAATAAATTGTGGCAAGTTCTTAGTGGGATGGGCATCCCAAGCCACCTTGTCTCTCTCCTGAGGAATCTGTACAAGGACCAAGAAGCAACAGTAAGAACTGACCACGGAACAACAGACTGGTTCAAGATTGGGAAAGGCGTACGGCAAGGCTGCATCCTCTCACCCAACCTTTTTAACTTGTATGCAGAACACATCATGCGATGTGCGGGGCTTGATGAATGCAAAGCTGGGGTGAAAATTGCTGGAAGAAACATTAACAACCTCAGATATGCAGATGACACCACTCTGATGGCCGAAAGCGAGGAGGAGCTGAGGAGCCTTCTAATCAAGGTGAAAGAAGAAAGCGCAAAAGCTGGGTTGCAGCTAAACGTCAAAAAAACCAAGATTATGGCAACAAGAATGATTGACAACTGGGAAATAGAGGGAGAAACCGTGGAGGCCGTGACAGACTTTGTATTTCTAGGTGCAAAGATTACTGCAGATGCAGACTGTGGCCAGGAAATCAGAAGACGCTTACTTCTTGGGAGGAGAGCAATGTCCAGTCTCGATAAAATAGTAAAGAGTAGAGACATCAGACTGGCAACAAAGATCCGCCTAGTCAAAGCCATGGTATTCCCTGTAGTCACCTACGGATGTGAGAGCTGGACCTTAGGGAAGGCTGAGCGAAGGAAGATCGATGCTTTTGAGCTGTGGTGCTGGAGGAAAGTGCTGAGAGTGCCTTGGACTGCGAGAAGATCCAACCAGTCCATCCTCCAGGAAATAAAGCCCGACTGCTCACTGGAGGGAAAGATACTAGAGACAAAGTTGAAGTACTTTGGCCACATCATGAGGAGACAGGAAAGCCTAGAGAAGACAATTATGCTGGGGAAAGTGGAAGGCAAAAGGAAGAGGGGCCGACCAAGGGCAAGATGGATGGATGGCATCCTTGAAGTGACTGGACTGACCTTGAAGGAGCTGGGGGTGGTGACGGCCGACAGGGAGCTCTGGCGTGGGCTGGTCCATGAGGTCACGAAGAGTCGGAGACGACTGAACGAATGAACAACAAAAGATTTTTCAAGTTTTTCCAAAAGTTCTCCATGGTTGCAAGTTGGACCTTTTTCTGTTGTGAGACTGCTAGTATATCTTTGTACTCCCTTATCCAAGTACTAACTGAGACCCAAATTTATATAGTTTCCAAAATTAGTTGAAATCAGGTGTGTTCAGGTTGGTAAGGTGGTATAAGAACATGGAAATATTCCTGCTGATGGAAAGAATTTAGAAAGAGGAGCATGATTTCTTCCTATGGATTAAAAAAACCCTGCCAATCAATGCAGAAATGGCATAGAAGGTTGGTAAAATAAGAAATGGAAGAGAAACCAGAATGGTTCATCCATTCCTTCCAAGCACAAATTGTGGATTTAGATCTGGCTCAATCTTGGAAAAGGAAGGGGTTTCGTAAGATAGTGTTGCATCCAGTAAACTCATGACAAATATATGGATTTTTGAAGTTGCTAAAAAAACATTTGATGCATGAACTAGAAAGAATGCCACTTAGTTCTACACTGTCACATGTGATGTGGAGTTCATGCTTACTTCACATGAGATGTCCCCATTTTCACACTGTGCATGATCTTTATTGTGTACAGAGTGAGAAAGGTCCTCTAAATCACCCTGGTTTTTTGACAGAGAGACTGGGTACCTGCCAAAAATGGTATAAGCACTCTGATAATTGTTTTCGGGTTAAGCCCCCAACGTCTTCCGATCAGAGAGGTGGTCTCCTTGGCTGCTCAGATTCTATTGAGGGGACAAATCTTAATAAACATAATGCATCTGCTTTTATATTACCAGCCTATGTTCTGGAGAAGGTCGGACAGTCAGAACTGTGCTAACATTTGAGAAGCAGACCTTCCAAATTTGTCTCTGGTGTTGCTGATGCAATGGCTTTCTTGTTATTTTTCTGACCGTACAACTGATGCCTACCATTGAAGATTTTCTCACCCCTGGAAATGGTAATTGTGAATATTATTGTCTCTCCTAGGAAAAAATGGAACTGGGACAGGAAATGCCTGGATGTGCCCAGTTACAATTAAGAAGTCTAGTGCCACCAAGTGATCAGACTGTTGTATGAAACTTTCCCTAAGGGCAGAAGAACTGCATTGAAGAATTGCATTATAGGAGTCTTCACTGACCACATAATGTAGTGTTAAAGGTAAAGGTTCCTCCTGACATTAAGTCTAGTCATTATGCATGGTTAGGTCCAGTCGGAATCTTTGCAATTTGGAATAAATTTGGAAAAAATACCTCTTTGAAGAGATTTTGAACTTTTTTTAGGAAACCGGAAGTCCCCTTGCCCTTCTGAAGCTACTCTCGCCATTTTTTTCTGACTCAGGAAGTGAGTCAGAAATGATTCAGCTTTCCCCCCGCTTTTGGTCCCTGGCCTTGGCCCACGCCAGAGAAGCCAGTTTTAAACCAGAGAAGGGTGAATTTCCTCCCTTGCTTTTCCTGCTTCTGGCTCAAGCCAGAGAAGCCAGTTTTAAACCAGAGAAGGGTGAATTTCCTCCCGTTTGCTTTTCCTGCTTCTGGCTCAAGCCAGAGAAATGAGTTATAAACCAGAGAAGGGTGAATTTTCCCCTGTTTGTTTTTTCCCACTTCTGGCTCAAGCCAGAGAAGCCAGTTTTAAACCGGAGAATGAAGGAATTTCCTCCGTTTGCTTTTCCTCGCTCCTGGAGTAAAACAACTACTTTCAAAGTAAAGACCACCCAATGAAACAGGAAATAGCACTTTCAAATAATTAATGAAAGGAAGTCTCAGAAGTTTCAAAAAGTTTTGAACATTTTTTTCTGTGAAAATCAGAATTGACTTTAGAATCGAACCACCAGTGCCCCTTACATCCGAAACTAGTTTTGAACCTTTTTTAAATCAAACAACCCTACTAGTCATGTCCAACTCTGCGGGGTGTGCTCATCTAAGCCAAAGAGCTGGCATTGTCCATAGACACCTCCAAGGTCATATGACCAGCATGACTGCATTGAGCACCATTACCTTCCCACATAAGCGATACCTATTGGTCTACTCACATTTGTATGTTTTCGAACTACTAGGTTGCCAGAAGCTGGGGCTAACAGCGAGAGTTCACCCCACTCCCCAGATTTAAACCGCCAATCTTTTGGTCAGCAAATTCAGCACTCCGCAGTTTAACCTACTGTGCAACCAGAGGGACTTAATGAAGTATAAAAAGGTAAAGGTAGTCCCCTGACAATAAGTCCAGTCATGTCTGACTCTGGGGTGTGGTGCTCATCTCCATTTCTAAGCCGAAAAGCCAGCGTTGTCCGTAGACACCTCCAAGGTCATGTGGCTGGCATGACAGCATGGAGCGCCGTTACCTTCCCGCCGAGCAGTACCTATTGATCTACTCACATTTGCATGTTTTCGAACTGCTAGGTTGGCAGAAGCTAGGGCTGACACCGGAAGCTCATGCCGCTCCCCGGAATCGAACCTGCGACCTTTCGATCAACAAGCTCAGCAGCTCAGTGCTTTAACCCACTGCGCCACCGGGGGCTCCCTTAATGAAGTATAGATGCGGCATATACTTTAATATACTTTAATCTATACTTTTATACTTATATTAATATACTTTATACTTTAATGAAGTATAGATGTGGCCATATTCTAATATGCTAATACAAACTAACATAGCTATGTCTTTGAATACTACTAAAATGGACAATATTAGTGTGTTATTCAAATTATGTAGAAGAGCAATAAAGTCTTGAAATAAATAAAGCTACATATCGAAGGATACCTGGCCCTTTAAGAACCATGGCTTTCAAACTACGCCAAAATCACCTTCCTCTCAGGGTATCTAAGTTCCATCCTAGATGGGTATATGTATACTAAAACAAATGCACCACCACCTTCTCAGAACCTGTTGGTGTGGATTCCAGGAATGTGTTCATTATTACACCCTAAAAATAATTTGAAACAGGTCTCCGTCCCAGCAGATGACATTCATTGAAGTTTTTTTAAGGTGTCTGTCAGTTTCCTGGAAGATTATCTTTGATTTGGCTAGCATTAAATTGAGGGTCGTGCCATTCACAATAGGACAGCATCATAAAATTTCATATAAACTTCATTTATGTGGCAACAAATGGGATTGCCCTTTCACTTGGTTAAAGGTGGGGTGGTGGTGGTGGAAGGCATGCCAATTAAGCTCTTAACATTTGGCTGCCGTTATTGGTTTATTAAAATAAACTTTAGACTTTAGGCCACCCTATGCATAAAATAATGAAAGGTGTGGAGTGTACTGCTGGCCAACACTAACCCAGCTCTCTCACAAGAATGCAGACATTTTCTCTCTTCCTGCAGAAATCTTGGAGAACAGCACATCATCCAACCATCTCAATTTAAGACAATTAATTCTCCCACTTTTTCAGCTGGTATTACAATGTCCTAGTCTCTTTTCCCTCCTTTCATTTTCTCCTTTTCTTTTCAGATTACTCCAATTGTTGCAAACTGAGTTCAAAGTGTAAACTATTTTGCCCTCGATTAATTCAAAAGGGGAGATTAGAGGGGCATGGATACTTGTCCTTTCCAGTTGGGGAGGGGGGGGGGGGGCTATGAGTTTTAAAGGCTATTTCAAGGGTATTTATTACATTTTAATCTTTTTTTACCTTGATCCATACTGTATTATTATTTGTTTTTTTTTTCATATGCGCTTTTAAAACTGTGACGGAAGTGTGGGAAAAGTGCACTAAAAATAAAGTAAATAACAACAACAACAATAATGACTGTCATCATCATCATCATTGTCCAGAGGAGGGTGACTAAAGTCCAGAGGAGGGCGACTAAAGTCTAGAGGAGGGCGACTAAAATGATCAAGGGTCTGGAGAACAAGCCCTATGAGGAGCAGCTTAAGGAGCTGGGCATGTTTAGCCTGAAGAAGAGAAGGCTGAGAGGAGATATGATAGCCATGTATAAATATGTGAGAGGAAGCCACAGGGAGGAGGGAGCAAGCTTGTTTTCTGCTTCCTTGGAGACTAGGACGCGGAACAATGGCTTCAAACTACAACAGAGGAGATTCCATCTGAACATGAGGAAGAACTTCCTGACTGTGAGAGCCGTTCAGCAGTGGAACTCTCTGCCCCGGAGTGTGGTGGAGGCTCCTTCTTTGGAAGTTTTTAAACAGAGGCTGGATGGCCATCTGTCAGGGGTGATTTGAATGCAATATTCCTGCTTCTTGGCAGGAGGTTGGACTGGATGGCCCATGAGGTCTCTTCCAACTCTTTGATTCTATGATTCTTTGATTCTATCATCATCTCAGGAAAAAGGAAACTCCTGAAGTTTTTCCTAAAGTGCATCTACACTGTAAAGTTAATGCTGTATGATGTCACTTTAACTGCCATGGTTCAATGACATGGACTCAGAGGAGGTGTAGTTTTACAAAGTCTTTCTTTGCCAAAAAGTGTTGAGACCTCACCAACCTACTAATCCTAGGATCCCATAACATTGAGCCATGGCATGGTGTCCAACTGCATTAATTTTACAGTGCAGAAACTGATGTGACTTGGGAGTGCCTCCCAGCCTCTCTAAATAGGAAAAGGGGCTTGGCTTAGCACAGCAGGCTAAATTGCTGCACTGCAGAAAAATCCTGCCAATTGAAAGGTCAGCAGTTTGATCCTAGGTTGAGGTGACCACCCGTCATTAGCCCCAGCTCACCTGCTCACCTAGCAGGTCAAAAGCAGGAATGCGAGTAGATAAATAGGTACCAAATTTAGTGGGGAGGTAATAAACGTGCCCTTAAAGACATCCATAGAATGGTGGAAAATATGGAAGATGGAGCGACAGCACCCCCACCCCCATGGCTGGAGTCAAGCACAGCCTCCAAGATGCCGGAAATAAGATGGGAAAATACCCTTACCTCTGTTTGTGTTGTCTGTCCTTTTAAGTTTATAATCAACAGTGAATGTTTGACGTATGTGTGTATTCTGCAAAGCTGCTCTGAGTCCCCTTTGGGGTGAGAAGGGCAGGATATGAATACTGTAAATAAACAATTAATAAACAAAGTGGTCAGCTAAGTACTCGAGTACCAAAGGGCTTATGGGCACTTTCAATCCATATGACTGCTCTGAATCTCGCAGTCTATTTTTGCACGTTTCCTTTTTCTATCCTCATCATTGCCTTTGTGAGTGAGTATTGTAAATGAAAAGTCAATATCCAGAGCTTTAGTATGTCAGGAAGTTAGATATATATTTATATTCAAATGAGATAACTAGTAAACTTAGGTAAGATGCTCCGGAAATCAAAATAGTCGATATTAAACACTGCAAGTACAGCTGCAGTTTTTAAATATTTTATAATCCAATCAAATTGTTTGAGTAGTAATGCATTTAAATGTTGTTATGGAATCCCCTCTAGACTTTTTAAAATGGGTTACTTCGTTCTTGGCTTTGCTATTTATGAAATTCATACAGGATGACATTTTTAATAATAGAGCATTTAACTTACAGAGTTGCTTCCCCCTCCTTGCAGTTGCAGATATAATCTGTAATTTTCTGGCTTCTCTTGGAGAGGGGAGCAGACATATATTATACTTTTATTAATGAGTGCACGCATCTGTTGTTATTGCTATAATTTCTGTGACCTTAAGTGAAAATACTTGCAATATATATAGAGAGGGGGGTGGTGGCGGCAGGGAGGAATGAATGAATGAATGAATCAACATGGTGTATGATGATGCCAACAGAATATGCTCTCATACCAGTATAACTGGAAATGGTGAATTAGAAAGTGAGTATAATACTACAGATCAATTGCTCAAGACTCAGGGGCATTCTGTACAGTTACCTTTTGGGAGTTTTATTAACAGCACCAGGACTGCGGCGCAGCTGGCTGGGGGTCAGCTGCATTAAGATCACTACTGACCATGTCATGAGTTTGAAGCCAGCCCGGGTCGGGAGTGAGCTTAGCTTCCAACCAATTTGTGTAGCTTGCTGTCAACCTTTGCAGCCTGAAAGACAGTTGCATCTGTTAAGTAGGAAATTTAGGTACTGCTAATGCGGCGAGGCTAATTTATGATGCCATAAAAATCTCCAGCAAGCATGCAAAGAATGAGGAAGTACTTCATCAGTGTCACAAATGGACGGTGAAGCAACAGCTCCCCTGGTGGCTGGAATACCCTCATGAAAAAGCTGGAATATTAAATAGCTTCTGTGTGTCTGTCTATATATGTTGTGTGTCTATGGCATTAAATGTTTGCCATGTATATGTACATTATGAGTCCCCTGTGAGGTGAGAAGGGCAGAATATACATACTGTAAATAAATAATAAATAAATAAATAAATAAAGTTACTCTACCCTACACAGGATATATCCACAGCATACACATAGCACAATTGAACCAGTTTGAAAGCACTTTTAACTGCCATGTCTCTCTCCTATAGCACCTTGGGATTTGCAATTTATTATAGTATGATATGACTCCCATATATGGATCATTACTTATGGTTTCATTTACCTGCATCTGAAAAAGTATGTCCTCTCTAAACATTTTCTGGGTCCTCCAGGCAATTTCACCAGAAATTGACCACAGATTCATACTGGAGGATCTAATGATGCCTGGAGAGATTTCCTCTCTTGGCATTTCCTAGGTCCTACAAGTTGACTCTATGGTATGCTTCAACTAGAAGTTGTTCATTTGGTTACTTGAGGGTTTTTTTATAGCCACATGAAATCCTAGAACATATTTCCCATGGAAATGAGGGTCATACTATACTTAGAATAGCCCATTAAGGTACTTTAGTTAAAGGGCTGGAGACCTTTAACAATGGGCCACAGAGGCTGGTAGGAGCTCCTTTATGTTCCAATTGTCATTGCTCTGCCCGATCTCTAATTATTCTATTATTCTGTTTCTATCATTCTATTATCAGCTGCTGAAGATTCCTCTCTTTGGACTCCAACTTCTCTTGCTCTGACTTCCAAGGGGAAATATGAAAGGGACTTCCAAGGAAAAACAATTTCATTCCTTTCATGTCATCTTCTTCTTCTTCCTTCTCCCTTCCTCCTCCTCCTCCTCCTCCTCCTCCTCCTCCAACCCCTCCTCCTCCTCCTTCCTCCTCCTCCCCCCTCCTCCTCCTCCTCCTTCCTCCTCCTCCAACCCCTCCTCCTCCTCCTTCTTCCTCCTCCTCCTCCTCCTCCTCCTCCTCCTCCAACCCCTCCTCCTCCTTCAATTGTTCCCAATTCATGGTAATCCTAAAACAAATCTATCATGGGTTTTTCTTGTGCCGTGAGTGCATTGACCTCATCACATTGCAGCAAATCCATGGGGCAGCAGGGGAATCCATCACCTTGGGCCCTGCATCACCCATAGTGCCACCTTCCCCATCACACAGGGGAAAGTGTCGCTGCCCAACCCACCTTGTTGCTGGCAACAATACCACAGGAAGTCTCCCATATTCTTGCTGTTTCCTCATATGACGCTTTCAGCACAGTTCGGGGATGGAGCCCCACAGGTAGTAGCTTATGTCCTTTGATAGGATCTGGGAGGGTCCGTCCCTGAACTGTGCTGAAAGTGTCTTACGATGCCTGTGTGATGAAGTCATATGACTCATCCAAGATCACACGATGGATTTCCATGGCTGGGTAGAGAATCAAACCCAGGCCTCCAGCACCAAAGCTCAAACCATTACAAGTTGTTGCTCCTCTTCCATGTCCATCACTTCATTTTCTTTGTGTGCCATGCTATTTATTTAGAATGCATGCCTGAAATCTGCAAATTCTCAAATTACCCAAGCCACACTAGGATTGTTTTTGACTGAATGGCAGGATATAAACAATTTGAAGAAAGCAAACAAATGCATGCATGCATGCATACTTTGGAGAGAAAGAGTCAAGATAGTTTTATCCTTCCTTGGAGACTAGGACGCGGAACAATGGCTTCAAACTACAAGAGAGAAGATTCAATCTGAACATTAGGAAGAACTTCCTGACTGTGAGAGCCGTTCAGCAGTGGAACTCTCTGCCCCGGAGTGTGGTGGAGGCTCCTTCTTTGGAAGCTTTTAAGCAGAGGCTGGATGGCCATTTGTCAGGGGTGATTTGAATGCAATATTCCTGCTTCTTGGCAGGGGGTTGGACTGGATGGCCCATGAGGTCTCTTCCAACTCTTTGATTCTATGATTCTATGATTCTATGATAGTTTTATCCTTCCTTGGGCTTGACAGGTGTGCCCTTATTTGACTTGTTACTATTGTATAGTGTAAGGGACAAGAGAGGAGGTGGGTTGGACCCTGTAAATAAAAATGAGGTGGGGAGGGGGGTAGAGGGGAAGAAAGGATATGGCCAAGGACCGAAAAATCAAACAACGAACAAAGCAGAAAGCAAGATCTTGTCTTTAGATTGCGGCATGGAGGGGGGGAGGTGTTCCATTAGCCGAGGGGCCCCCATAGAGGTCGTGGTGGGAAGGAGGAGATGCGGGAAAAGGAGACCTCGAATTCGGCCTAATTCGGACTGCTTATCCACATTAACAACCCCCAACCGGTCTCCTAAGGTAAATTGGTGTAACCAGGTGAGCGGGCCCTCCGGTTTGAAGGTGGTGTTGTTGAACGCCAGATCTGTCAACGGAAAAACGACCTGGATCCAGGATTTAATCCTGGAGGAGCGGGCAGATCTGGCGTGCATCACGGAGACCTGGCTGGATGAAGCGGGGGGCGTAAATCTCTCCCAGCTTTGTCCTCCAGGTTTCTCCGTGCAACACCAACCAAGAGCCGGAGGACGGGGAGGCGGGGTCGCAGTGGTCTATAGAGATTCCATCCATCTGACCAGGAGTCCCATCCCGCAGACCACAAATTTCGAATGCGTCCACCTGAGGGTGGGTGACCGGGACAGAATAGGGATTCTTGTAGTGTACCGTCCACCTCGCTGCACTACAGTCTCCCTGCCTGAGCTAGCGGGGGTGGTCTCGAGCCTGGTGGTGGAGTCCCAACGGCTTCTTGTGCTGGGGGACTTCAACATCCATGCCGAGGCAACCCTCACAGGAGCGGCTCAGGACTTCATGTCTGCCATGGCAACCATGGGGCTGTCCCAACAAATAACTGGCCCCACCCACTGTGCTGGACACACATTGGACTTGGTCTTCTGCCAGGGATGGGAGCAAGGTGGCGGTGTGGAGGAGCTGTCTATCTCTCCGTTGCCATGGACCGACCACTTCCTGATCAGATTTAGGCTCACTGCGCCCCCTAACCTCCGCAAAGGTGGAGGACCCATTAAGATGGTCCGCCCCAGGAGGCTTATGGATCCGAACGGATTCCTGATGGCTCTTGGGGAGTTCCCCGCTACCTCGGTAGGTGACCATGTCGAGGCCTTGGTCGCTCTCTGGAATGGGGAGATGACCAGGGCAATTGACAGGATCGCTCCGGAACGTCCCCTCTCAAGTAACCGAGCTAAACCAGCTCCTTGGTTCACTGAGGAGCTGGCAGCGATGAAGCGAAGGAAGAGGGAACTAGAGAGCGTGTGGCGCTCGGACCCAAGCGAGCCAAATCGAGCACGGTTTGTGTCCTTTCTAAGGGCATATGCCGCGGCAATAAAAGCCGCAAAGAAAACTTTCTTTGCGGCCACTATTGCGTCTGCAAAAAACCGTCCGGCGGAGTTGTTTCGGATTGTCAGAGGTCTTTTAACTCCCCCTACCTCAGGTGGGAGCCCTGACAACTCGGCCACGCGCTGTGAAGCATTTGCTCGGTTCTTCGCAGACAAAGTCGCTTTGATCCGTTCTGGGCTGGACGCCACATTAAATGCAGTCTCGGTGGATGTGACACAAGCACCTGCTTGTCCTATTTTGATGGATTCTTTTCAGTTTGTGAAACCCGAGGATGTGGACAAGTTACTTGGAGGAATGAGGCCTACCACGTCCATCCTAGACCCCTGCCCATCCTGGCTTCTGAAAGAGGCCAGAGGGGGATTGGCTGAGTGGGTAACGGTGGTGGTTAATGCCTCCCTTCGGGAAGGCACGATTCCAGCGAGCCTAAAACAGGCTATTATAAAGCCGCTGTTGAAGAAACCATCACTGGACCCCACCAAATTTGACAACTTTCGGCCTGTTTCCAATCTTCCCTTCCTGGGCAAAGTCATGGAAAGCGTGGTGGCCTCACAACTCCAGGTATTCTTGAGAGACACGGATTATCTGGATCCGGCACAGTCTGGCTTCAGACCGGGACATGGTACCGAGACGGTCTTGGTCGCCTTAGTGGATGATCTCCGCCGGGAGCTAGACAGGGGGAGTGTGTCCCTGTTGGTGCTCCTGGACCTCTCAGCGGCCTTCGATACCGTCGACCACGGTATTCTTCTGGGACGCCTTGCAGAGATGGGCCTTGGAGGCACCGCTTTGCGGTGGCTCCAGTCATTTCTGGAGGGTCGTACCCAGAAGGTGTTATTGGGGGACTCCTGTTCAACACCACAGCCGTTGACCTGTGGTGTTCCTCAGGGCTCCATACTGTCCCCCATGCTGTTTAACATCTACATGAAGCCGCTGGGTGAGATCATCCGGAGTTTCGGGGTGCGGTGTCATCTGTACGCAGATGACGTCCAACTCTGTCACTCCTTTCCACCTGCTACTAAGGAGGCTGTCGAAGTCCTGAACCGGTGCCTGGCCGCTGTGACGGTCTGGATGAGGGCGAACAAACTGAAATTAAATCCAGACAAGACAGAGGTACTCCTGGTCAGTCGCAAGGCCGAACAGGGTATAGGGTTACAGCCCGTGCTGGACGGGGTCGCACTCCCCTTGAAGGCACAGGTTCGCAGCTTGGGTGTGACCCTGGACTCATCACTGAGCCTGGATCCCCAGGTTTCGGCGGTGACCAGGGGAGCATTTGCACAGCTTCGGCTCGTGCGCCAGCTGCGCCCGTATCTTGGGAAGTCTGACTTGGCCACGGTGGTACACGCTTTGGTCACATCCCGCCTCGACTACTGCAACGCTCTCTACGTGGGGCTGCCCTTGAAGACGGCCCGGAAGCTCCAGCTAGTCCAGCGTGCGGCAGCCATGTTGTTAACCGGAGCGGGACGCAGGGAGCACACAACGCCCTTGCTGTCCCAGCTCCACTGGCTGCCGATTAGCTACCGGGCCCAATTTAAGGTGCTGGTGTTATCCTACAAAGCCCTAAACGGTTCCGGCCCAAAATACCTTGAGAACCGCATCTCGGCCTACGAGCCCACGAGGACCTTAAGATCATCCGGGGAGGCCCTTCTCTCGGTCCCGCCTGCCTCACAGGCACGCCTGGCGGGGACAAGAGAGCGGGCCTTCTCGGTGGTGGCCCCCCGGCTGTGGAACTCCCTCCCTGCTGAAATCAGACAGGCGCCTTCCCTCATGGCCTTCCGCAAGGGCCTGAAAACCTGGCTCTTTGAGAAGGCCTTCAACTAAGTGCTATGTTTTTGGAATGACCACCGGAATGGACCATGACTACGAGATTGATTATGACCCTAAACAAGACGAAGCGGATTTTTAGTTAAGTAGCTGTGTATTAGTAAGATGTGTGTTGTGGTCCTGATTTATTGTAACCTGTTGTCCTTTGTGTTCTATGTTCTGTACACCGCCACGAGTCGCCTTCGGGCTTGAGAGTGGCGGTTAACAAGTGCAAATAATAAATAAATAATAATAAATAAATAGGTGGAAAGTTTGTCCCTTTTAGGGCTGGCACGTTCCCCATATTAAAAGGAACGTCCCTCATTTGAGAAGTGGAAAGTTTTACCTTTTATACTGAATGGGATGCCAAACCTTCTTGTGAGGTTTCCTGTGGGCTCTTCATAGAGACAGAAATATATGCATTACGATTTATGAACCTAGACGATATGCTAATTGTACAGTGAAATACATGTCTAGTCTAATTGAAATCAATACTTTCATTTGGTATCGAGGCAGACCATAAACTTGTTAATCGCTACTTCCTGCTTGTCAACCTGGTATGTCATGAATTTCGATTGCCCCTTATTGGTGTTTTAAAAATCTGGCAACACTATCCTTGGATGTATCTATAACATAGAATGAATGCAGTTTGACATCACTTTAACTGTTCTGGCTTACTGCTATGGAATAATGGGAGTTGTAGTTCTATAAGGTCTTCTCTGACAAAGAATACTGCTGCCCTACCAAATTGTATATGGTGCATGGTTGTGTATGCACTAGGGTGGGATGTACAGTTTCAGAAAAGCGAATGGGGCTTTTGAATACCTCCCCCCTCCACAAAGGAAATTCCCTGAAATGCAACAAGAAAACAAACCTCTTTAAAATGCACAAAAAAGCCCTGCAAACCACTAGCACATTAGGGAGAAAGGCTCTTGTTCAGTCAATGCCCTGCTGTGCTAATTTTCATTCTGCGGGGAGCATTTAAGACGTAAGTGTTCCTCACCCCACTCTGCCTGAATTGGTACAATTTGTTTTATCACCTCTAATCTCTCTGCTTCATATATAGACTAGGGCCTGAATTTACACCTCTTTCAGCCTGGGCAAATTATTCTACGTGATTAAACAGCAAAATCCAAAGCAAAGGCATCGTTTGGATCTGGCTAACAACACCCCAATGCATTCTAGGGGTGGTGCGTCTGTGTGTGTCATAGTCTTTAACATTTCACAAATGAATACTGGGACACATGTGGCCAAGCAGCATTAGAGTGTGGTTAAAAAGGGTAAAAGTAATAATATGGAAGAAAAGAAAAGCTAAGAGCAAATGCAACAGTTTACTTTTGCCTAAGTCTACTGGGAAGGGAAATATTCCGACATTTTCTCTTTGTTGAGTTAATTCAGTACAAAATTTTTTGCACTTTTTTTGCACTTGCAAACTCAATATACAGCAATCCAAGGGTGCTTCCAGATAGGCATTTATCCCAGGAACATTCGCGATTAAAAAACATGAATGTTCCTGGGAGCCCATCCACACACACCCCAGAAAGCCCGTGCTTTCTGGGGCGGGTTTCCAGATGTTTTCCCAAAACTTTCCTGGACACTCTAACCCCCTCCCCAAAAGCCCCTAAAAGCCTTGTAAAAAAAACAAAAGAACTTACCTGGCCTCCAATAGAGGTGTGCCGGATTTTCCTCCTCCTCCCCCTTTCTCCTGGCATGTCATTTCTAGGCATCAGGAGAGGGGGTTGGTATTCTCATGGTTTTCTGGGCTAATTTAGTCCAGAAAACCATGGGACTACTGTCTGGATTGAAGTGCAGACACCAGATGTAGTGGGTTTATTCCCATGCCTTCCAAGATGATGAGGAGCACACACAAGCAAAGAAATTCACCGCAAACCAGGGTTTTTCTGGTTTGTGGCAAAATAATTTGAGTTTGTCCAGGACATCATCTGGACAGCCCCCTTTTAATTGCGGTAACTCCAGAATTAAAGGGGCTGTCTGGATGCGCCCCTAGTTAAGCTGAGAACACAAGGAGGAAATGGGAGAAGGGGAGAGAAACTGGGACATTTTAGAAACAGCTGAAAAAGTAGGTTGACAGGGAAGTAATAGGAACTGTCCCATTCAAATTAGTACATTTGGATGGTATGTTGTGTGTGATTGTATGGTCTGAATTCAGCTGCTGGTTACAGTTATAGTTGATCCATCGAATAACTTGCTGGATCATAAATCTGGGCTTAGATACATCCCATCAGTTCAGATGTTTGACTCTTGTTGGGAACTAACAATGAGATCTAGGCCTAAATAATCTAATACATTTTACCCTTGCAGAAAGTAAAACAATTAAGAAGACAAGAAGGAGAATGGAATATGATGGCTCACAGAGGAAAATCTCTGAATGGAGGCAAACTTTTCCACCTTTTTGTAATGTATCCTTAGAAAGTTTTACATCAATCTGTTTGCAATTCAGAAAATTCCAATCTGGAACCATCCCATGGACGAATGGCTATGGAGGGTGCACCTCTATTCCTCAATCTATTTTGTGTAGGTATGTACAGAGATGCTTGAGTGTCTCTGTGTACGCATATGAATGTTTGTGTGTGTGTGTGTCAGAAGGAAATGGTGTGCTTAGCCTCACCTACATCCTGCTTTGGATCTCCTTATTGATGCTATATAGCCTCTTGGAAGATTAGCCACCAGGAAATATGGCCCCTGCTTTGTACATGGTTATGAATCATGCCGTAGACTGTAGGAAGAGCATCATTTGAAATGGATGAAAGTGGCATCCTGAGCATTCTTCTCCTCGACTCCCATCTCTGATTTATTCTGAACTATGATTAATTTTGGAAAGTGAAAGCTGGTTCTGGTTAAGGGAAAATAAGTAGTACTTAATAATAATTAGTGAAGGAAAGATATTAGTTGTGATGCATTGGCTTAATGTGCTAAAGAGACAGGTCAGTAAAAAATGGAACTGATAATTTTACAAATTGGAAAACATTTTCCTAGAGAAATGTTGCTAATTGTGCTTTTAAAAAGTTCGGCATAGCTTGGGATGCTGAGGCAGCCCAGCTGAGCTTCCAGTCTCTAATTGTTGGTGTCAAATGGAAGGCTGCATTGCGGTTTCACTTCTGTTTTTGTATAGGTAAAGATAAAGGTTTTCCCCTGACATTAAGTCCAGTCGTGTCCAACTCTGGGGTTGGTGCTCATCTCCATTTCTAAACCAAAGAGCCAGCATTGTCCGTAGACACCTCCAAGGTCATGTTGCCAGCATGACTGTATGGAGCCCCATTACCTTCCTGCAGGAGCGGTACTTATTGATCTACTCACATTTGCATGTTTTCAAACTGCTAGGTTGGCAGAAGCTGGCACTAATAGCGGGAGTTCACCCCACTCACCGGATTCGAACCTGCAACCTTTCGATGATTTCAGCAACTCAGTGCTTTAACCCACTGTGCCCCCGGGGTCTCCCTGCTTTTGCATAGACAAGATCTAATGCCAGGATGGGCTCATATATTTCCAACATCTCACAGATGAAAATTCAAATTTTTGTGGTCAAGCAGCATCAAAGTGTGGTCAAGATGGCAGAAGTTGTGGAAAAGAATGATAATAGTGCCTGCTTCTGTTTAATCTCTGCTAGGAGGCAAATGGAAACAACAGCTCAATTGCATGGTGTGCCTTTTGGTTTTAAGGTACATGGGAGTATTTACAAATGCGACAATAGTGCCGCAATCATGAATATGAAGTATTAGCACATATGGAGCAGTTGCAGATCTATAACTCTAGGTTATGAATCTGTAACTGCAATATTGGATGCCAGTGATTATTATGTATGACTAAGAATGTAATTGCACGAAGCAGTTCGTATCGAAGCTGTCAGACAACACCTTGAGCATCCTGCTACCAGTTTGCCTTCTCTCCATGATTAATCTGCTCTTTGCTATTGATGGTCAATGTTCCTGTCGCCTACCTTAGTGCCAAGGTAGATTCTCCTCCTCTCTTTCCCCAATCACACTATTCTCAAGCAATTTGTTTTCTGTTGTATTTTATATTTTACAGTTAGCGTTGCCATTTTTTTTTGTTTTTCATAAGCAAAAATTGCTGTAATTATTATTTTTTAAAATTATGGGACAGTAGAAATGCAGGTAAGTGTGATTATGGGAGTATATGGAAGTACATTCATAGGACTATGCATTGCCAAATGGGTGCAATTGCATGAATGTAGAGAAGTGTAATATTGAAGGTGCTCATCCCATTTATGAATCCACTACGAATGATAGTGTGATGGCTCTTGGACTATCAACTTCATGCATTGAAGTCCTGTGGCATGTTTCACCAGAACCAAGTCTAATACCTGAACTAAAAATTGTTCAAAAGCATGCCTAAACACAGCTGAATTTTTGACATCCATTAATTATTTTTAGATATGTCTAGTTTAGAGCAAAACTAGAGCAAAACATTAGGAAGAACTTCTGAACTGTGAGAGCTGTTCAGGAGTGGAACTCTCTGCCCCAGAGTGTTGTGGAGGCTCCTTCTTTGGAGGCTTTTAAAGAGAAGCTGGATGGCCACCTGTCAGGGGTGTTTTGAATGTGAGCATCCTGCTTCTTGGCAGGGTTTGGACCTGATAGGCCATGAGTTCTCTTCCAACTCTATGATTCTTTGAATGTGATTGCTCTGCTTTTTGGCAGAATGGGGTTGGACTGGATGGTTAATGAGGTGTCTTCGAACTCTATGATTCTAAAGCTGAGAGGAGACATTATAGCCAAGTTTAAGTATGTTTAAATATTTGAAAGGATACAACATTGAGGATAGGTCAACACTGTTTTCTTATGCTCTGGAGACTAGGACATGAAGCAATGGCTGGATGTGGATGGCCACCTGTCAGGGGTGCTTGAATGGTATTTTCCTGAATAACGGGGGTTGGACTGGATCACTCTTATGGTTCCTTACAACTCTATGATTCTATGATTCTAAGTAAATGCAAAAGTGTGGTACAATGAACTAGATTTTTAAGGGGAGTGCACTTTTCCTCTATGTAAAATAATAATAATAATAATAATAATAATAATAATAATAAGGACCGCGGCGAGTGCTTCTCCTGGGCACCCATGGACAAGTGTGCTAAAGGAACCAGGATCCACTGCTGAGCTGCCAGGGCGTGGGCCTGTAGGGCAACTGGAAGCAAAGCAACCTCAGAAGCAGCAGAAATTTTCAATGCCACAGAAGGCATAACACCGTTGGTCAGATGATTCATTGGAACTTGTGCCACAAATGCCATCTGCCCGTAACAAAGAACTGGTGGGATCACAAGCTGGAAAAAGTTACAGAGAATGAACACGTCAAGCTACTCTGGGACTTCCGGATTCAGACAGACAGAGTTTTGGAGCATAATACTCCTGACCTCACAGTCGTGTTAAAAAACAAAGTATGGATTGTCAATGTTGCAATCCCAGGCGACAGCAGGATTAATGAGAAACAACTGGAAAAGCTGACATGATATGAGGATTTAAAGATGGAACTGCAAAGACTCTGGTGCAAGCCAGTAAAGGTGGTCCCAGTGGTGATTGGCACACTGGGTGCAGTGCCTAAAGATCTTGGCCTGCTCTTAAACACAATCGACGCTGACAAAATTACCATCTGCCAGCTGCAAAAGGCCACCTTACTGGCATCTGCACGCATTATTTTCCGATACATCACATAGTCCTAGACACTTGGGAACGGTCCGACGTGTGATCCAATACAACAGCCAGCATATTGATCTGGCTTGCTGTGGACTCATCTTGTTTTGTTTCAAATAATAATAATAATAATAATAATAATAATAATAATAATACCAACAACAACTTTATTTTTATACCCCACCACCATCTCCCCTAGGGGACTTGGGGCGGCTTACAAAGGGACAAGCCTGAAGATTTATGATGAAGCAAATATCTATATAAATAAAATGAAATGTTCGTTTGTGGGATTAAAAGAACTCAAAAACCCCTGGACGAATTGACACCTAATTTATATATATATACCTAATAACCCAATGTATGTCCTTCACTAAAAAAAAAAGATTTTGCCATTTGGAAGTTGTAGTTGCTAGGATTTATAATTCACCTACAATCAAAGAGCATTCTGAACCCCACCAACGATGGAATGGAACCAAACCAAACTTGGCACACAGTTCTCCCATGACCAGCTGAAAATACTGGAAGGGGTTGGTGGGCAGTGTCCTTTGGTTTTGGAGTTGTAGTTCACCTACATCCAGAGATCACTGTGGACTCAAACAATGATGGATCTGGACCAAACTTGGCACGAATATTCCATATGCCCAAATATGAACACAGATGGAGTTTAAGGGAAATAGACCTTGACATTTGGAAGTTGTAGTTGCTGGGATTTATAGTTCACCTACAATCAAAGAGCATTCTGAATCCCACCAACGATAGAATTTGGCCAAACCTCCCACACACCATGTGGGCCACAGCAACACGTGGCAGGGGACGGCTAGTATTAAAATAAAATCAACAACAGCAATCAAATAAAAACAAATCACATGCAACATCATAAAAACAATATCATGACTAAAACAAAAAATCGAAGCTGGGATCGGGGCTCAAATAAGTGCAATAGTTCCTAATTAAATCCGATGGAAAGTGCAAAAATTCAAAGGGCCGGGCTAGGAGGGTAATACCCTTACCCACAAAGTGTCGAGTTTACTGGAAAGAGGGCCCAACTAAAGTGCAGGAACTTAGATAAGGTCGGGCCAATTCTCTGGTGAACTATCTAATCAAAGGCACAGTGGAACATCCAAGTTTTTAATTCCTTGCGGAAAATGGACAAAGTAGGTGCCTGCCTCATCTCCCTAGGGAGAGAGTTCCAGAGCCGGGGGGCCACCACCGAGAAGCCCTCTCCCTCGTTCCCACCAACTGCGCTTGAGACAGCGGCAAAAATGAGAGAAGAGCCTCCCCGGATGATCTTAGAGTGCTTGCGGGTTTGTAGGGGAAGATGCGATCGCTAAGATAAACTGTCCCCTGCACATTGTGTCAATGAGAGAGTTTTAGCCTCTCTTTCTGATATAATATATATATATATATTAAAATATATTATTTGCTTCAGGAAAGAACATTCAGTTCTGCGAGTCATCAGCAACATTCTGAAATGGTACCATCCAGGAATACATTTCTTACTTCAGTGAGATCTATGCTCAGAAATGCACACACGGTAGTGTTACTCCTAAATATGAAAAGAAAAATCAATTTGGGCACTCTCATAAGAAATCCTACAACAGCGGAACAGCATGTGTTCATGTTACAGGAAAAGGTGCATTTTGATAAGAAAAGAGATTTCTTTTTAGTTCAGCCATTCACTGAGTCCTCGGGGCTGGGTTGTGGGGAGAAAGAGAAAACAATACAGAGGAAATTATCTTAACTATGGGGTGGTGGTAAGAGGTGTTTTCTTCTTATAGCTGTTGTTTGCCTGGAGATCTTTCAGCACTGTTGCAGCCAACAGATGTTCATCGAACCGTGCCTGCAGTTGCCTGGATTGGTACAAATAGAAGTTTAATGATAATATTTCACTATAAAAGGGCAATGTGTGTGTTGATAAGATAACCCGGTGATTTGTGGAAAACTCACTCCTCCTTCTATGGTTGGAAGCAACCCAGAAATTCAACAGCAGTGAACAATGAAGCTGTCTCCACTCTTTCCACGAAATACAACCTCACTGTAATTTCGGGTGCGTCTACGCTGTAGGATTAATGCAGTTTGACACCACTTTAACAGCTATCGAAGCATGGAACTTGAAGTTTGATGAAGCACCAGCATTTTTTTTTTGCAGATAAGGTTTATATTGTAAAACGACAAGTCCCATGATTCCATAGCATTGAGTCATGTCAGTTAAAGTGGGGTCAAACTGCAATAATTCAACCGTGTGGATGCAGCCTTGGATGTGGTGTTCAGAGGCATCAACTTGACATGCCCGAGGGCCTCTTTGCACTATGCAATTATAGCATTATGACTCTGTGAACTGTCTGTGCAGCCAGAGTAATCAAGTGGCAACGCAGTGTACATACATTTGTGTCTAAAATTATGGATGAACCTCCTATCCCACAAGGCAGAATATGACAGAAGACACACTCTCTTCCTTCCTTCCTGTGGTTGCTGTTGTGTGCTTTCCAGATGTTTATGATTTATAGCAACCATAAGGTGAACGTATCACATGGTTTTCTTGCAAGATTTGTTCAAATGGGTTTCGCATTTGCTTTCCTCTGAGGCTAGGGAAATGTGGCTTGCCCACCCATGAGTTTATGGGGTTGAATCATAGAATCATAGAGTTGGAAGAGACCTTGTGGGCCATCCAGTCCAACCCTCTGCCAGGAAGTAGGAAAATCACATCCAAAGCACCCCCCGACAGATGGTCTGTCCCCCATTCAGCAGTGGAACTCTCTGGCCTGGGGTGTGGTCAGGGGCGGCTCAACCCATTACGCAAAGTAAGCATTTGCAGTATAGTTGATTTTGCCCAGGGGTGCTCTTGAGGCGCTCTTGGGGGAAAATAGACCTTGACATATGCGAGTTGTAGTTACTGGAATGTATAGTTCACCTACAATCAAAGAGCATTCTGAACTCCACCAATGATGGAATTGAACCAAATATGGCACACAGAACTCCCACGACGAACAGAAAATATATATCAGTGATTGGTTGGGGGGGGGGGGGGGCGGGGCGGGGCAAAATACTGTTTGCTTACCGTTGAAAATTACCTAGGGCTGCCTCTGGGTGTGGTGGAGGCTCCTTCTTTGGAAGCTTTTAAAAAGAGGCTGGATGACCATCTGTTGGGGGTGCTTTGAATGCAATTTTCCTGCTTCTTGATAGGGGGTTGGACTGGATGACCCATGAGGTCTCTTCAACACTATGATTCTATGATTCTATAATCAAGGTGGCCATTTTTTTATTATTTACTATACTTGTATACTGCCTTTCTCAGCCTATCAGCGACTCAAGGCGGTTTGAAACATTCACACCTAGCTCCAACAGACAAGAGTTCTTTTTCCCACCTTGGACTTTCCACATATATAAACCCAATTTTCCTAGTTTCCGACAGACCTCACAACCTCTGAGGATGCCTGCCATAAATGCAGGTGAAACATCAGGAGAGAATGCTTCTAGAACAGTGTTTCTCAACCTGGGAGTCGGGACCCCTGGAGGGGTCGCAAAGGGATGTCAGACGGGTCACCAAAGACCATCAGAAAACACAGTACTTTCTGTTGGTCATGGGGGTTCTGTGTGGGAAGTTTGGCCCAATTCTTTCATTGGTGGGATTCAGAATGTGCTCTGATTGCAGATGAACTATAAATCCCAGCAACTACAACTCCTAAATGTAAAGGTCTACCCCCCCCCCCCCCAAACTCCACCAGTGTTCACATTTGGGAACATTGAGTATTTGTGGCAATTTTGGTCCAGATCCATTATTGTTTGAGTCTCTGGACATAGATGAACTACAACTCCCAAACTCAAGGTAAATGCCAACCAAACCCTTCCAGTATTTTCTCTTGGTCATGGGAGTTCTGTGTGCCAAGTTTGGTTCAATTCCATCATTGGTGGAATACAGAATGCTCTTTGATTGTAGGTGAACTATAAATCCCAGCAACTACAACTCCCAAATGACAAAATCACCCTCCCCCCAAAACCCCACCGGTATTAAAATTTGGATTTAGTGGGTATTTGTGCCAAATTTTGTCCAGTGATAGAAAATACATCCTGCATATCAGATATTTGCATTACGATTCATAACAGCAGCAAAATGACAATTATGAAGTAGCAACGAAAATAATTTTATGTTTGGGGGGTCGCCACAACATGAGGAACTGTATTAAGGGGTTGCAGCATTAGGAAGGTTGAGAACCACTGTTCTAGAACATGGCCATACAGCCCAAAAACCTACAACAACCCTTATTCATCAGGACTGTTACTGTGTTTTTTGAAAGCAGCAGAAAAGAAATAAATCACACAGAGAAAGAAGAGAAGAGAGGATCATAATGGCATTTGTCATCCTGAGCTGTGAAATGAACATCCTGAACTTTATGCAACAGCATAGACTAGTGGCAGGAGAAAAGATTGTAGCCAGGAAGCTGTTTGGTCAGGCATCTTCTCTCTCTGTCTCTCTCCTTCCTATGGGACAACCTGCATTTATGCAACAATTAAAGCCCGCTTACCTGTAGCTTCGGAGAAGACTCCTTTAGGGAGTGAGGTGACATCAGTGTAAATGATAACAATTTTAATTACCTTAGATCTTACTTATCACAGAGGAGGTGAGAACTCTGTTAAAAAATAGAAAAACCGCTCTCTCCTTCCCCCTCTTTTCTTTTGGCTGCTACAGTGCATAATGTGATAATGATTCTACAGGCACCGAATGTGGAGACAGAAAGGTGCTACTTATTAAAGAGGAAAGTCATTTACTTTTGAAACAGCAGGCAGCTTCCGACACAAATGCAACCTAGTTAAATGAAAGAATTGGAAAATTCATCCAAATGATGAATCCCACTGAAGCCAGCGTGGACATTAGGGGCATTTTCACAAGTGACCCCAAGAAAGCAATTTTCCCCTCATTAATACACCTGTCTTTGAACTTCTGAGGAGTGTTATCATGGTTTCTTATCTGAAAAGCAGCCCTTCGAAATGGGAATGCAAGTCTCCGGCATGTTTATGTAATTTGTGCTTAATATGAATTAGCCAAAGAACGGGTGGTTTCTGAGCTTCTGCTGCATCCAAATATGAAATATGCTTGCACTACTCCTCTGGGACTGATCTTATAGGATACCATGGTACAATGAGCATTCAAAAAATACCTTGTAAGACTTTCTAAGGAATATAGTTGTTGTCAGGATCGTTTGTATTATTCCCCATCAAGTTGGCTTCGACATGGTGACCCTATGAATTTCCAAGACCCTGGTTGACATAAATTACTTGGGCACATAAGAACAAGAGCTTTGTTTATCAACAGCCTTGTTCCAATCTTTTAAACTCATGGCTTTATTGAGTCAATGTTGTTTTTGCGTTTTTCTATGGTTATCCATTTTATTAAACACTAGCCTTCCCCTGCCATGTGTTGCTGTGGCCCAATCTATGTATGTGTGTTTTGTGTGTGTGTGTGTGTATACACACACACACACACACATATATATACACGTGTATATGTGTGTGTATATATTTGTGTATATATGTGTGTTTTTGGCATGCTTTGTAATGTATTTTTTTAGTTTTTGGCTTTTTAAGTCTCTTCCACTGTGTTTTTCAGTGTTTTTATGAGTGATGATCACTCGTTGGTCTGATATGTGTATTGTGTCCAAATTTGGTGTGAATTCATCCAGTGGTTTTTGAGTTATGTTAATCCCACAAACGAACATTATATTTTTATTTATACAGACTAGCTGTAGACTGCTGCCCTGGAGACGCATTTCTGTGGCCAACCTTCCCTCCCTCTTTCTCTCCTCCTTTCTTTTTTTCCCCTTCCTTCCCTTTTTTTCCTTTCATTCTCTCCTTCCTTCCTTGTCTTCCTCTTCCCTTCCTCATTCCCCTTTTCTTTCCCTTCCTCTTTCTTCCATTTCTTCCCTCTCTACCTATTTTTGGACTATAACTCCCAGCACTCCTCCTGATCAGTCTATCTCTCTATTTCTCTATCTCTCTCTCTCTATCTATCTATCTATCTATCTATCTATCTATCTATCTATCTATCTATCTTACCTACCTGGAGGATTGCTGAGAGTTGCAGTCCAGGAATAGGAAATTGGAAATATGCAGGGATTGGGATGCTCTCAAAGAAATAAAAGGAGAAGAAAGCTTGCGGCTTGAAAGCAGTGCATTTGGATCATCCTCCCCTTCTAAAGGGCTGGGTCTAGGGGATACTGGGAGCTGTAGTCTGGAAGAGAGTCTATAAATGCTATTATGTGTTTTGTTTGCCAGGGGGAGTTGTTTTTGCACATGCACTGTAGCGTCTTTTTGCTTTTTTTTTTTTTTGCTTATTAAGTCCCTTCCGTTGTGTTTTCCAGTGTTTTCATGAGTGATGGCCATTTGTTGGCCTGATAGGTGTGTTGTGTCCGAATTTGGTGTCAATTCATCCAATGGTTTTTGAGTCATGTTAATCCCACAAACAAATATTACATTTTTATTTATACAGATTATTATCTTTGAGATGAGACTTGTCTCTCAGAATGTGTCTGAAGTATAATAGCCTCAGTTTAGTCATTTTGGCTTCGTGGGAGAATCACACTTGATTTGCTTTTGAAGTAATTATTTGTCTTATTAGTAGCCCACAGTATTCCTAGAACTTTCCTTCAGCAGAACTTTTCAACAGCTTTCCTTCCTGGCAGTTTTTGTCATGGTCTAGTTTTCACAATCCTATATAGAAATTGGAAATACTAAATAGCATGGATAAGATTCTAGCAGGGTTCCAATTTTCTTCAATTTTTACCCCAAGTAACTATGCATACGAGTTATCATTCTTCTTTGTGTAACTTACCATAGATACCAAGGCACAGCAAACATACAAAGAAGACCAACTTATTTAAAAGACATGGGCAATCAAGGGAACTCCTTGTTAATAGTTTGTGGAAAGAAGATAATATTTATCACAGTGTTGAATCTTGTGCGCTTATGGAAATGTGTGAAATTTCTTCAATGGACTGAAGCATCGGATAGACAACTTACGGGCTCTCCTATGTGTTACCATGAGAGTTGGAATATGGGTTTTGTTTTTCGTGTCAGGAGTGACTTGAGAAACTGCAAGTCATTATTGGTATGAGATAATTGGTCATCTGCAAGGACGTTGCCCAGGGATGCCCGGATGTTTGGTGTTTTACCATCCTGTGGAAGACTTCTCTCATGTGCCTACATGGAAAGCTAGAGCTCGACAGACAGGAGCTCACCCCGCTTCCCGGATTCAAACCACCAACCTGTCGGTCAGCAGTCCTACTGGCACAAGGGTTTAACCCATTGTGCCACAGGGAGCTCCTGTTGGAATATGGTGCTATGACTATATAGTGTGAACCTCAGAACCTCAGAAATATTACTGTTTGAACATAGCAAGATGTATTAATGATCAAACAAATGTTAGTTATAGAGTTGTCACAATCTTTCAGTTTCATCTCCATTGCATTTCCCAGAATCCTGTTGAAATTCCCCACCCAATTGAAATCTTAATTTAGTTCCGGGTTCATTTTCTCCAGAATGCACACATTTTAATACAAGATCCCCATGGATGAAAACAAGTTTGCAGGCCTTTCTCAAACAACACACACTTTTAGTTGTGTACAGTTTTCAAATGTGTACATTTTTCTGCAGTGAAGCATCATGCAAACCTCAAATGTGTACAGATTTCCAAGGTGATATGAACATGATTTGACTCCCCCTCTAAAGACGTACTAAATCATTATTTCCATTGGGATAATCTGAATCCAACAAGTTACTTTTCCATTTCTGGCTAGATCCCCTAAATACGATTATCACTGCTGTTAAGTGTGAAACAATAGAACACTTCATGCAGGAGGTAAAGGATTTGGTTTGTTTGAACAGGACGATAACGTCAGGTGTTAAGAGTTTTGCTGTAATGGTGAAAGGGTTTAGCAGAGACTTGAAAGCTAAAATGCATATGTAGAATTGCTGATTACAAGGAATAGCTCTAAGATATTTTCTGTTCTTTCTTTGATGCTGACTCAGGGCCAGGATATGCAGTCGGCTGAAGTGGTAATAATACTGGGTTGATAAGCTTATCTCCCGATAAGCTTAGTTCTTCAGACAGGTACTGGGTTCCTGTGATAAGAAAATGTTATCTCTAAAAGGTGATCTGTGATAGAACTGTAGCAACTATCCCCTAAATAGCATCGCAGTGTTGGAGAAATCTTTGCCATAGTTGACCTCTACATTACATCCATATATTAATAAGCACAATGCAGGGTTTATATCTGAATTAGCAGTCTGGTCATGTGCATAGCATTAATTTCTGGAGCCTATGTACCGAGGGCTAAAGCTTATATTGTTCTAGCAGCTGTGTATAAGTGTGGAGGTGTTTTTTAACCCTCCATTCCTCCACAAAAACTTGTGTTGTACCAAAATTTGAAAGCTTGTGAAGAAAGGTTTGTACCATCAAGGACTTTAAGATCATATGGGGAGACCCTGCTCTCGGTCTCACCACCATTGCAATTGGGTTTGGTAGGGATGAGAGACAGGGCCTTATCTGTGGTAGTCCTCTGGCTACCACGGAAGATCTAACCTCCCTAAGGAAGTTAGATCTGCCTCCTCCCTCTTGACTTTTTTGGAAGAGACTTAAATCCTGGCTTTGGGAGGAAGCATTTGCAGATTAGATTGATTTTACTGGCAATGTTGAGATTTTATTGGACCATAATTTGGAATGGATTTGGATGACATTTAACCTGGCGAACTGTTTTAATGTATATTGATATTTATTCTTTTAGGCATTTGTCTGTATTTTAAGATTTGTTTTATTGTTTTGGCATCAAATTGTTGCCTGCTGGTAGCCATCCTGAGTCCCTTCTTGGAGGTTAAGAAAGGATGGGATATAAATGTTCCAAATAAAAAAATTTAAAAAGGTAGTTTCATCAGTAGAACAAGACTTTGGGATACAAATCAATGTTACAATTTCTTCACCTGCCCTGGAACTATCTAGTTGAGAATGTGAATTTCTCCCATTCATTATTGTTAAATCTATGGTTTTTGCTGTTGTGTGCTTGCCTTCAAGTTATTTCTGACTCATGGGGAATCTATCACCGTAGTTTTTATTTTGGAAAGATTTACCCTGAGAATATTTGTTTTTTTTTTACATTTGAGACTGGTAAGTGGAAGTTGTCCCAGGTAACCCAATGGGCTTCCATGGCTAAATGAAGATTTGAACCCTGGTCTCCAGAGTTGTAGTTCAGTGTTCAAATCACTTCATCATGTTGGCTCTCTTCAGTTGGAGAATATCTCAGTCTCAATTTCCTGCACTTTCTGTATTTTCTTCATGGTCTTGACACATATCTCCATCCACCTAGCGGATCGAAAACAGCAATGTGAGTAGATGAATAGGAACCGCATTAATCGGGGAGGTAATTTAGGCATGGCGTTTCGGAGGAAAGTTTACAAACAAAGAAAGCTTTTAGAAGCTTTGGAAATGGGATCTCCATCTTTCCATTTTTGCTTTGCACTGAATTTCAGAACATTTTCCTAAGCAATTAAAATATTTGTACAGCATTCCCAATTTGTGTAATTTCTCCTCAAAGATTAATGCTTACTCACAATTTGACATTAAAATTATTAAAATCACATAATCCAGTATCATAATCCAAGGTCATTGTTGCATCCCAGTTCAAGAAATGAGACCATAAGATTAAATCCACCACACTGGACTGTAGGAAAAGCAATCCTTGTTTATTGATGAAAAATTGGTTACAAAAGAAAGGTAAATGCAAAGTCAAAAGCCACAGAAAAACACAGCAGTCAGTAGAATCTCTGAACTTGAGCAAAATTTCAAAAGCCACGATACAAAAACCAGGAATCTGTTAGCCTTTTACTAACCATGAACTTGATAAATACAAGCCTCTGGGATTACCGGCCATGAAACACAGGAATTCTGCCAAGGCACAGCCACAGTCCCAAACGTTGCTTGATCTAAAGAGGCACCCGGCAGGAGGCCTCTTAAACCAAAGAAGCTATTCTTTGAAACGCCCCTTGACTTTGGAGCCTGGGCCTGTCTCTCCTGTAAACGAAGTGACCTTCGTAGAAACTGGCAAATATTTCTGTCTCTAACTATCTGTTCTCTTCGGTCCTCATTAAAAACCCCAGGTGGAGAGATATCACGGCTAGTTTCCAAAACATTTTCCTCCAGCTGTTGAGTTTCATTTTCATCACCGTTGACCTCTGTATCAACAACAGATTCCACACTGTCAGGGTCAGGGAAAGCTTGCTCAGTTGGAAAAACTATCAGAGAATCCGGTTCACACAGATCAGGATCAGGCTGAACCCCAACAGTCATTCCATTATCATTGCACGGTTTCACATTCACTTATTGCACTGATAAATTTTCCAAAAGCTTGATCCCACATCCACATTATCAGTTTTTTCCTGAAGGTCAGGAAGGAGAGTTCCACAATTATGGAGCCACTACTGAGAAGGCCCTGTCTCTCATTTCCACCAGCCAAACCTGCAAAGGAAATGGGACTGAGAGTAGGGCCTCCCCAGAAGATTTTAATCTCCAAGATGGTTCATAGAGGGAGATATGTTCAGATAGTACATTGAGTTCTCAGTATCTGCTGGGGTTTGGTTCCAGCACCCCCCCCCCCCCATCTACACCAAAATCTGTAAAATGGTGTCACTTATATAAAATAGTGAATATTTCAAATGTGACCTAGGCCCCTTCCACACTGCCCTATATCCCAGGATCTGATCTCAGATTATATGCTTATCTCAGGTTATGTGGCAGTGGGGACTCATATAATCCAATTTAAAGCAGATAATCTGGGATTGGATCCTGGGATCTAGGGCAGTGTGCAAGGGGTCTCAGAGAGCCTGAGGATTTGTGACATGGTGGAGGCTACAGCAGACTATGCCTATATAGTCTACTGTGCTTGGCATGCTGAAGAATCAACTTTGCTTTTGTAATTTGGAGATTTTCTTCTTAATATGTCAGATCTGAGGTTGGTTGGATCCATAGATACAGAACCTATGAACACAGCAAGTTGATGGTATCTCTCTCTCTCTGTGTGTGTGCAGTAATACACATTTGAGCTGCTTGAATTCTGAAATAGAGACATTGCTTTGTGTGCACTTTTTCTTCTAAACTTCCCATAAGCTTTGTAAATGCACAGATGTTTGTGGTGAAGTGTGCATTTTCTCATGCCAAGTTTGGGGAGGTGTGAAGATGCTGCTTTTGTCAAGACTGTTGAGTCCAATTAATTGTATTTCCATCCCTAATCTATTAAAAGCCAAGCACCTCAAACCCCACCGCCTTCTTCTCTTGCTCACAATGTCCTATGATGCACATGGAGAGTTAGGATTCGTCTTGACTTTGTTCTTTAACGTTAGGTCATTACGTTCAAGAAACAGTTAAAGTACTTCTGAGAGATGGCGGTCAACCTCTAAGTAAAGTCCTCTGAAGAAGAGAAGTCTTCGGCCCTCTGAGGCACTCTGTCCCACTGCCAAATTGCTATTTCTGTCCAGAGGTTCTACCTTATGTTTAGATAGAATTTATTTCCTTGCAATTTGAATCCATTGGTTCACATCATAGTTTTTGGAATAGCAAAAAACCCAGATTGGTTCCACTTTCTACAGTAACACTACTCAACATAATGGACTGGTGGCAGTTTCCAAACTATCAGATGCTATTTATTTATTTATTTATTTATTATGGTATTTCTATGCTGCCTTTCTCAGCCTGAATTAAAACACATTTAGCACGCATTATAAAAACCATATAAAAATCATTAAAAACATCTAATCACCAGTAACTTCCTGTCAACTCATTGTCCAGAAGCATTGTCTAAGCCATTCCATGTTCACTCTTTCATAGTTCCATGTTTATCCATTACACTGCATTTCCAAAAGCTTCTTCAAAGAGCCAGGTTTTTACTTTTTTTCAGAATGCCAGGAGGGAGGGGGCTCGTCTAATATCCCTAGGGAGGGAGTTCCACAGCTGAGGGGCCACCTCTGAGAAGGCCCTGTCTCTTGTCCTCACCAGGTGCACCTGCAATGAAGGCGTGATCGAGCGCAGGGCCTCCCCAGAAGATCTTAAGTTCCTAGATGGTTCATAAGGAGAAATATGTTCAGACAGGTAAGCTGGGCCAGAACCATTTAGGGCTTCATAGGCTAAAGCCAGCACTTTGAATTGTGCCCGGTAGCAAACTGGCAGCCAGTGGATCTGGTGCAACAGAGGAGTTATGTGCTCTCTGAGCGCTGCTCCCATTAGCAACCTGGCTGCCGCCGCTGGACCATTTGAGGCTTCCAAACAGTCTTCAACCCCACATAGAGTGTGTTGCAGTAGTCTATACGGGATGCAACCAAAGTGTGGACTACCATGGCCAAGTCAGACTTCCCAAGGTATGGGTGTTGCTGAACACAAGCTTTAACTGTGCAAATGCTCCCCTGGTCACCGTCGAGATCTGGGATTCCAGGCTCAGCGATGAATCCAGGATCAATACTTACTTACTTACTTACTTACTTAAAGCCCTAGGTTCACTGTCCTACCAAGATGAAAGTCACCCTATACTATGGGTTTTGGACCACAAAATCATGCAGACTAGAAGGGTGGGGTAGAAGTACTCGAAATAAATAAATAATTTACTTAAGTGATCCCTCGTAGTCTGAGGATGATGGTCCTCCAAGTGCAGTACCCTGGCGGTGGGTCCGTAGGTAACTGTGGAGCCCTATTCTTGATCCGCATCTTCTCCCACAGTGAGGGCATCAGTTTCCAGGTGGAAGGGGGTCCCGGTTGGAGTTGGCCTGATGCGCGTTCCTCTTGGCAAATTTCTCTCTTTCACTCTCCATTCGTGCTTCTTCAAACTCTGCAGCACTGCTGGTCACAGCTGACCTCCAACTGGAGCGCTCAAGGGCCAGGGCTTCCCAGTTCTCAGTGTCTATGCCAGAGTTTTTAAAGTTGGCTTTGAGTCCGTCTTTAAATCTCTTTTCCTGTCCTCCAGCATTCTGTTTTTCGTTCTTGAGTTCGAAATAGAGCAACTGCTTTGGGAGACGGTGGTTGAGCATCCGGACAACATGCCAAGTCCAGCAGAGTTGATAACGGAGGACCATCACTTCAATGCTGGTGGCCTTTGCTTCTTCCAACTCAGCAATGAATCCAGGATTAATATACATGATATTCACTCAACCTTCTAACATAAGAGAGAATAGTTTTGAACTTAAGGAATTTCAGACACTTTTATTAAACTACAAGCCAAAAATGAGTCAGCAATGAAGTGTGATGGCCAAAAAAGCCAATGCAATTCTGGACAATTATGGAGTATAAGCAATGCCTCTTAGTTCTACGTAGGGTGGACCTCACCTAGAATACTGTGCCCACCTCTGGTTCATGAAGGATATTGGCAAATTCAAATCTACCCAGAGAAGGACGACCAAGGTGACTAGAGTTCAGGAATGGGTTAGAGAGTTCATGTATGGGTTTTTAAAGAACTTGTAACAAGGGTGTAGAGGTTGTATGCATGCCTCCCCATTTCTCTCAAGGCTCCATATGTTCATATCAAACTTCTGAGCAAGGAAATGTTTTGGCTGCTGGTTTTTGTGCCAGAGTAGAGGTGAATCCACCTGGGCATTACCTCTGAATGTTAAAGGAATTATTCAAGGTACTGAATTGTATCCCCAAATCAATTCAGAACCATGGTTTCTTTGAAAGCTCTAGGTTCACTGTCCTACCAAGATGAAAGTCACCCTATACTGTGGGTTTTTGGACCACAAAATCATGCAGACTAGGAAGTTGTGGGGAAAATAACAAATAGCTTTAAATAAAAACTTGACTAGTAAACTTCCTTTTATAACTATGTTTAAGAATGTGCTTCAATGTTGTTTCCGAAAACAGCTGACCAGAGCACGACAGAATGGGTAATGGTGGTGGCAATTAAGAGAAGACTGGTGAGGGCAACAGTGGAGCCAAACACTTGGCTGCAAGCCCAAGGGGGCAGCTACGACTCCCCTAATCCTTGTAGGTAAAGGGCAAAGCTGTGTGACTGTTTTTTTTTTTTCAAAAGTGATTTTAATTGGTTCAGTTTTAAGAACTTTTGACTTCAAGAACTACACTTTGAAAAATTTGGGCTTCTTTAATTTGCTCCTACAATTTTTTTAGCGTAACTTAATTTGCATCAAACAGCTCAATCGCATTTAATTTGCTGTGACAACTCTGATTACGAGGTACCAGGGTCTCTCGTCAGCTGTCTAGCTCTCCCTACTGCTCTTGACAGGCTGGCAAAGGTCAGTAGGATTGGATTCAAAAGGAAGTCAAAAAAATCTTGTTTGCTCTCATCCAAATCTGAAGCCATGAGAAAAGTAACTTCCACAATCTCCCAGACAGAATGATGGCCAGTGGAGGTGTTCTGAGAACTCTGGGACTTGCAAGCCTTCCACACCACCTCTACTCCTGGGCAAGTAACTCTTCTGAGTAGTGGTGAAAACCAGCAGATTTAAAACTCGGACACCCAGAGTAGCCTTTTCCTCACTTTACAAAAAGTTCTCTTCAAAAATCCTGAGGTTTATACAAGATACTTCACCTATGCTACAGAATTAGTGCAATTTGACACCACTCGAACTGCCATGGCTCAATGCTATGGAATCAATAAAGAACTTCCTGTTGTAACTGAAACATCCGTTGTAGTTTATATCACCCTGAATGCACCTGGGTGTAACTTTTCCTTTAGTCTTGACTAGAGCAGATATATTTGCAACATTATATCTATCTATGACTCCATATAAGACAATTGATTGATTGGGCCTGCTCCAGTTGGTATTAATCAACAAGATGTCAACTCCATTGTTATGTAATTTTGGCTACTAAGTAGGTCTACTTAGCATTAAGTTGGGAGATGATCAGTATGTACTGGTGGTTTCTAGTTGGAGCCTCAAACACTGGAGAATGGATACCTACCTATCAGAGTTATCAACACTGGGTTCTGCATAATCATAGAGTTGGAAGAGACCTCATGAGCCATCCAGTCCAACCCCCTGCCAAGAAGCAGGGTATTTGTATTCAAAGCACCTCTGACAGATGGCCATCCAGCCTCTGCTTAATAGCCTCCAAAGAAGGAGGCTCCACCACACTCTGGGGCAGAGAGTTCCACTGTTGAACAGCTCTCACAATCAGGACGTTCTTCCTGTAGTTTGAAGCCATTGTTCCACGTCCTAGTCTCCATAAGTCTGCATAAGGAGAAAGGTGGAATATTAAATAATAATAACAACAACAACAACAACAACAACTACATTGGACTCGATGGATTGGCTTCTTCTATGTCAGTAGTGTCATGAAACCACTCTTGATTTTAATCCGAACATTAAAGAGCTATTCAATGTGCTGACACTATAAAATGACCAGCCTGTGGTCTGGCTCAGTACAGGACACATTCCTAAATTCCTATTTTTACATTACACAGTCTTCCTAAACTCTAGTATTCTCACCTTTGAACACAACTTCATTCATCTTCCATTTCTAATGAGTTCTTTGGTCCTGAATTCTGGTTTGCTATGTGATCTTTCTTTGTTGTTTGCATTCCCTTTTGTCCTTGCCTCTTCTACAGTCTTGACTTCTAACTTAGGTCCAGACTGTCTTCCCTCTTGATCCTGCCCAAGTCTTACAGTCTTTGAGGAGGGCTTTCTCTCCATTCCAACAATCTTCCAGGCTTATCTGGAGAGGACACAAGAGAGAGTCTTCTTGGTGGTTGCTTCATGGTGGGGGACCCTTTCCCAAGAGAGCATCAATGTACTCCCTCTCCACTCCTCTTTGCTAGTAGGTAAAGACCTCCCATTTTAAGCAGGCGTTTAGCTTTAACTAAGTTACATTGAGGGGCAGTTATGGGTATAGCTTAATAGAGGTCCATTATCTTTTCTCCAAAAATGTTTCAAAACCCAAAATTGTCCACAAATGTGCTTAACATAATGATATGCTCTCTGTTTTCGATATGTAATACCAGCTCAGTATCTGTTATCCATAAACCTGAAATGCTGCAGAATCCAAAATTGTCCACAAGGGTGAACAAATGTTTCCTATACAACATTTTAAAAATGTATTTTTTTTATAAAATTACATTCGGGTTATGTGCACAAGGTGTATATGAAACATATATGTGTATTTTTATGTTTAGAGTTAAGTCCCATCTCGAAAAAAGCTTATTACTCGAAAATATCTCAATATGTATATAGAAATATTCCAAAATCTGAAATCCAAAACATAAGGGGTTTTCAATTTTAAATGTATTTTAAATGTTTTAATTATAAATGTCCTGATATTTTATTTATTTATTTATTTATTTATTTATTTATTTATGACAGTTATATGCCACCTTTCCCACCCCGAAGAGGACTCAGAGCAGCTTGCAACTAATATGTAAATACAATATATTATATTATTATCACACCATAATATTAGTATTATATATTACTATATCATACTATATCATTACACTGTAATATTATTAGTAATATTATATGTAATATAAAATATTTAATTACAATATCATATTATTCATATTATATTGTATTGCATTATAATATTATCAATATTATATGTATATACAATATATTATATTATATTAATTATATTATATTATGAGCATATTATTATATGTCATGTTTAGTCATTAATGTCCTAATGTAGTTTTGTAGTGAAGCCAACTCTGACCGGAACCGCCTTCCACCTGGAAACTGATGTCCTCACTGCGAGAGAACATGCAGATCAAGAATAGGGCTCTGGTGAGGGCCACCTACGAACCTATTGGCAAGACACCAGATTTGAAGAACCATCATCCTCAGGCTACGAGGGGTTGCCTAAGAGAGAGTGTTTGAACAGTTTGTATGTTTTTTAAAAAACATTTGTACCCTGCCAACCTAGCAGTTCAAAAACATGCAAATGTGAGTAGATAAATAGGAACTGTTCCGGCTGGAAGGTAATGGTGCTCTATACAGTCATGCCAGCCACATGGCCTTGAAGGCATCTATGGAAAACGGCGGCTCTTTGGCTTAGAAATGGAGATGGGTACCACCCCCCAGAGTTGTACATGACTAAACTTAATATCAGGGAATCCTTTACTTTACCCCATATTATTTTTGATGATCTATGATAGTGGAGGAGCCCTTAGTGGTGCAGAAGGTTAAAGTGCTGAGCTGCTGAACTTGCTGACCGAAAGGTCACAGGTTTGAATCTGGAGAGCAGTGTGAGCTCCCACTGTTATCCCAGCTTCTGCCAACCTAGGAGTCTGAAAACATGCAAATGTGAGTAGATCAATAGGTACCGCTCCCAGTGGGAAGGTAATGGTTCTCCATGCAGTCATGCCAGCCACATGACCTTGGAGTCATCTATGGACAATGCCGGCTCTTCAGCTTAGAAATGGAGATGAGCATCAACCCCCAGAGTTGGACTTAACTGGACTTAATGTCAGGGGAAATCCTTTACCTTTACCTTTACTATGCAGTGGTTCTCAACCTCTGGATCCCCAGATGTTTTGGACTTCAACTCCCAGAAATCCTAACAGCTGGTAAACTGGTTGGGATTTCTGGGAGTTGTAGGCCAAAACACCTGGGGACCCACAGGTTGAGAACCACTGTTCTATGGTATATTTATTCATTTAATATATTTGTCTACCGCCCTTCTCAGCCCTCAGGCGACTCAGGTTGGTTTACAGAGGCAATGATTCGATGCCCAAGAACATCATAAAACATTTAAAACATTAATACATAGTATAAAACCCAACAAAAGTAATAAAAACATAAGCCATTTGCATCTCTTAATTAAAAACATCCATCTCGTTGTCCAGTTGTTCCAAGTTCCCATATCTTTTACAATGCATTTTCAAATGCTTGCTCGAAAAGCCAGGTCTTGACTCTTTTCTGGAATGTTAAGAGGTAGGGGGTCAGTCTAATCTCCCTAGGAAGGGCCTTCCATAGCTGAGGGGCCACAATTGAGAAGCCCCTGTCTCTCGTCCCATCAAACATATTTGTGACGTAGGCGGGATTGAGAGCAGGGCCTCCCCGGATGATCTTAAAGTCCTAGCAGGTCCATAAGGGGAGATGCGTTCAGACAGGTAAGTTGGGCCAGAACCTTTTAGGGCTTTATAGGCTGAAGCCAGCACTTTGAATTGTGCCCGCTAGCAGACTGGCAGTCAGAGGAGCTGGAGCAACAGAGGATCTGTATGCTCTCTGAGTGTTGCAACTCAGGGTAGTTTTCACCTTGCTCCCAAACACCACCACACCAAAGCTGTAGATTTTGTAGTTTATTGAAGAAAAGGCAAAGTCAAAACATAGTATGAGAAATGCAAAGTTCCAAAAAAGGCTTAAAGGCAAAGACACAGTTCCCAAGATCCAAAGGCAAAAACATGAAACATAATCCTTTAAGCAAAGGTCCATGAAAAACAGTTGAACACAAGAACCCAAAATCCCAGACTCAAGAAGCCAGAAGCGTGCTGCTTAAGGCCAAAGTTAATCCATAGAAGTTTGCATGGAAAGAGCCACGTTGAACCGACAACGCCTGTGTGTCAGTGAGAAGGCTAAATACCCTTCGCAAACATGAACGCATTGCGATGACCTTTGGCACACTTGGCTTCTCGCTTGCTTGCCAAGCGAGAGCTTCTCCGGACCCTTAATTGCAGACAATCTTGCCTGCTCATTAATTCGTTATCTTCAAGGCTCTCTAACCCCTTATCATCTTGACCCAGCAGCTGGACCGGTTCACCGTGAGAAGGCAAAGGAGGCAAAGACATCTCCACCTGGCCATGTGGGAATTTACTCTCGTTATCATTCTCACTGACATTCTTTTCCCCTGAGAACTGACTTGCTGTTTCCCCTTCTGCAGCCTCACCGTCAACCCTGCCTGAAGCATGAACAGAAATCTGTAACCCATCCTCCTCCTCATCATCTTATAGGAACCCTGGCTCACAAAGCCCACAGGGGTCAGCCTCAGACTCAAAGTCAAGCTGAGTCAGAACACTGAGTGCCGCTCCTGTTAGTAATCTGGCTGCCGTCCATCGGACCATTTGAAGCTTCCAGACAGTCTTCAAAGGCAACCCCATATAGAGAGCATTGCAGTAGTCTATACAGGATGTAACTAGAGTGTGGATTACCGTGGCCAAGTCAGACTTCCCAAGGTATAAGCACAGTTGGCACACAAGTTTTAACTGTGCAAATGCTCCCCTGGTCACTGTCGAAACCTGGGATTCCAGGCTCAGCAATGGATCCAGGATCACTACTGTAAGCTGCAAGTCCCATTCAGGGGCAAAGCAGCATAGAAATCAAATAAATAAATAAATAAATAAATAAATAAATAAATAATGTCGCCAAAGGCTCCGGACCTGGATTTTCTGCCAAACTCTAATGACATGATAAGCGTTGGCTCCCAGAGTAGTTGAGGAAGCAATTGCCCACCAGTGTTCGCTGTGGATTAGAAAGCTAGGCATGCAATTCTTTGGAGTCTGGTCATTATTTTTCCAAACATTCTCTAAAGGGAGGAATAGAGGTAACTCTCGTCTTTCTTTCTTTTCTTTCATTTTTTTTAGGAACAAAAGGGGAAGATGCTGAGTGCTAAGGCAATTTAATTAGATTTAAGGCTAATTAAATTCGCCCCCCTTCATATTAACCATGTTCACAAATATTATTGCGTCTCGTTAGATTTCGTTCTTCTATCCTTAACCGAACAATATTCACTGGTAGTTTCAGCTTGCAATAAGTTCATTATGAAGATGAGGTGGAATTAGCGTCGGAAGCTCAGCTGGTTGAAGGGGTCTGAGCTTTAATTACTTGCAGAGGGTGTGCATATTAATTACAACACAAGTGATATTTACTGTACCTCAGGAACATATGACAGGGTAAAGATACTGACAGCACTAGCTAATAAACTCGGTATGATAATGAGGGAGAAAAGACCATAAAAATAGAAGGAAATAAAATTATTCATAAAGTATATTGATCCCAAAGTAAAGACATTAAGCTCTGGTGAAGGGCAACAAAAGGGAAGCTCCTCACTTTATCAAACAAATAACCAAAGGAGAGAAATGTTAGCGGAGAGACAGATTGTCATTATACCAGTCACGTGAGCAAGCTCCAGAGAGCGCAGGCAAGTAGTAAAATAAGTTTGAGAAAAACTTTTGGAAATTCAGTAATAAATCGAGCCTTTATCGGAGCAAATGTGGGCCGTTGTATCTAAGGGGTCATCCTCATAGGTCAGTTCTTGGAGAAGTCTAGCACTGGATTGATCTAAGCAAAGCAAGAAGGTAACACACTCCATAACAGTCTCTAAGATTACAGTTTCCTTCCAGGAACTTCAGCATGCTTTGGCAGAGTAGATATAAATCAGAAGATTAAAATAAAGGACAACACTTGTATCCATGGGGCCAGTACAGTGGTGTCCAAATGCGACAAACTATGCCCTCTCTGGGTTGTTGTAAGTTTTTCGGGCTGTATGGCCATGTTCCAGAAGCATTCTCTCCTGACATTTCATCTGCATCTATGGCAGGTATCCTCATATGACAAAGTATGTCTTCTCTGGGTTGTTGTAAGATTTTCGGGCTGTATGGCCATGTTCCAGAAGCATTCTCTCCTGACATTTCATCTGCATCTATGGAAGGCATCCTCATATGACAAAGTATGTCTTCTCTGGTTTGTTGTACGTTTTTCGGGCTGTATAGCCATGTTCCAGAAGCATTCTCTCCTGACATTTCATCTGCATCTATTGCAGGCATCCTCATACAACAAAGTATGTCCTCTCTGGGTTGTTGTAAGGTTTTTGGGCTGTATGGCCATGTTCCAGAAGCATTCTCTCCTGACATTCAATGTATTGTCGAAGGCTTTCATGGCTGGAATCATTGGGTTGTTGTAGGTTTTTCAGGCTATATGGCCATGTTCTAGAAGCATTCTCTCCTGACGTTTTGCCTGCATCTGTGGCAAGCATCCTCAGACATTGTGAGGTCCTCACAACCTCTGAGGATGCTTGCCACAGATGCAGGCGAAACGTCAGGACAGAATGCTTCTAGAACATGACCATATAGCCCGAAAAACCTACAACAACCACAGTGTCTGAGAGTGGTTGCCACAGATGCAGGCAAAACATCAGGAGAGAATGCTTCTAGAACATGGCCATATAACCCGAAAAACCTACAACAACCCACATTCTCTCCTGGCGTTTTGCTTGCATCTATGGCAGGCATCCTCATATGACAACATATGTCCTCTCTGGGTTGTTGTAAGTTTTTCCAGGCTGTATGGCCATGTTCCAGAAGCATACTCTACTGACATTTCGCCTACATCTATGTCAGGCATCCTCAGAGGTCATGACCTTACGACCTCTGAGGATGCCTGCCGTAGATGAAGGTGAAACGTCAGGAGGGAATGCTTCTGGAACATGGCCATACAGCCTGGAAAAACTTACAACAACCCAGTGATTCTGGCCGTGAAAGCTTTCGACAATATGTCTTCTCTATTTGTTTGCAACATTCCTACCCCGCCTTTCTCCAACATGGAGGGGACTCAAGGTGGCTTACACATAGGCAACTATTTGATGCCTTAAAACAATGTACAATTACAATAAAAATTTAAATAAAATTATAAAATACATTAAAACAATTAAAAACATTTAAGACAATATCTTCGCAATTAATCATGTAACCCTCAATTGGGCCATTCCAATAGTCATTTCACATCATTCCATATCTATCTATTGCACAAGTTTTCCAAAGGCTTGGTCATAGAGCCACGTTTTCACTCTCTTATGGAAAGTCAGGTGATTTCATATCTCTGGGGAGGGAATTCCACAGCCAAGGGGGACACCTGTTGAGGCTCAGCGTCTTGGCAGTGAAACTACTACCGGTTGTAGGAGAAGGAGGAGTGATGCTGAGTCAGAGCTGGATCAGCGTCAGCTGAAGCGTATTCGAGATATTATTTTGGCATCTAGTGACACAGAAGATTTGGCAGGGTTTGGACCCGAGGATTTGGAGGAATTGGATTACCAGGGAGTAAAGCGGGTTGCCAGTGAGTCTGATAGTAATGAAGAAACTATGAGTAAACGGCTTAAAGATGTGTTGGGCAATCTTTGAGACCTGAGTCACAACACCACTGAGAAGGCCTTGTTTCTCATCCCCGCCAGTTCTACTTGCAAAGGAAGTGGGACCGAGTTCAGGGCCTCCCCCAACGATCTTTGAGATGGTTCATAGCTATTTTATATGTCCTGCAGTACAATTCTAGGGTATTTTGGGGTTGATAGTTTTGTATATTATCGCAGATATTTTTTGGACCCTAATCCACCTTTAATTTCAACATAATATATTAGTCATATTTCTGGGCTAAATATATTCAAAGGCACTATTTCAACTTGTGAAAGCTCTGCTTTCCCAGCTGCCTCATCCAGATAGTGGAGTTATTAAGACCCTAACATTCAACGGAGCTCAGATAATATGGGAACAGGTGGTTCTAGAAATTATGAGGTTCCTGTGGACTTTAAAGGGTAAGACCATCCCTTTGCATTTCACTTAGAAGTGGACTGGGCCCCCTGAAGTTGTCCTGGTTCAGAAAGATATAACCTGCTGAAACCCAAAGCTTTGTAGTGCTGTGATGTGCTCAAAATACCTACTCAAAAGCAACTCCAGATGAGTACAGTGGGGCTGACTCTCATGCAAAAATTTGTACAGAATTGTAGCCTTAGTTGATTAAATTGTCAGGACGGAAGGGCACGCTTATTTATTAAAGTCTACATTGAGCATCCTTTGAGAGGTAAAAATATAACTCCGTGCATCTAATGTAGTTCTTGTCACCCGCATTTTGACAACCGATTCTAATTGATTTAAAATAAGTTGATAGCTCTATTGATCAAACTCATTAAATTGCATTTTGCAGTGATGGTGTAAAGTGGCTGGAGAAAGATGAAACTAAAAATGAAATCTTCCAATTTCCTTTCATATGCCATTCACTGGCTTATTCTGGGCTATGTACTAGGGCAGTGGTTCTCAACCTGTGGATCCCCAGGTATTTTGCTCTACAACTCCCAGAATCATAGAATCATAGAATCAAAGAGTTGGAAGAGACCTCATGGGCCATCCAGTCCAACCCCCTGCCAAGAAGCAGGAATATTGCATTCAAATCACCCCTCACAAATGGCCATCCAGCCTCTGCTTAAAAGCTTCCAAAGAAGGAGCCTCCACCACACTCCGGGGCAGAGAGTTCCACTGCTGAACGGCTCTCACAGTCAGGAAGTTCTTCCTAATGTTCAGATGGAATCTCCTCTCTTGTAGTTTGAAGCCATTGTTCCGCATCCTAGTCTCCAAGGAAGCAGAAAACAAGCTTGCTCCCTCCTCCCTGTGGCTTCCTCTCACATATTTATACATGTGAAATCCCAGCCAGTTTACTAGCTGGGTTGTTGTAGGTTTTTCCGGGCTATATGGCCATGTTCTGGAGAACATGGCCATATAGCCCAGAAAAACCTACAACAACCCAGTGATTCTGGCCATGAAAGCCTTCGACAATACAGTTTACTAGCTGTTAGGATTTCTGGGAGTTGAAGGCCAAAATATCTGGGGATCTGCAGGTTGAGAACCACTGTGCTAGGTAGAGGTATTATTGCACAAGGCAGACAAAGTAGCATTGGAATTGGACCATCACTCAACCACACAATGTCATGTGCATCCTGGTGCTGGCCCACCTTCCTCTCTTCGCCACAAGATTAACCTATCAATAGTTTGCAGCCCTGCAACTTTCCTGTCACCTACCTTGTTGCAATGAGTCCATACAGTTTTAATTATTAATTTTAAACTTGAATCTTATATTTAATCTCTGTTTTGTGTAACTATGTTTTGTGTATTTTAAATAATGCTTTTAGGTGAATGTGTGGTTGTAGCCCATGTCAAGCTGTGAGGAGAGATGGGCAAGAACTAATAATAATAATAATAATAATAATAATAATCACAAACCAGTAAAGTTGGTCCTTTACATCTCAGCAAGTGAGAATCCAAAAGTGGCAGGTTAAAACCCAGCACCTTAATCAGTGGCTGAGACCAGATGGGAAACTTCCTCCTGGACACACAGAAGATTGGACGACTTGGAAGGCGCTGAACTGACTACACTCTGGCATCAAAAGATGCAAAGCTAACCTTAAGAAATGGGGCTTCAAAGTGGAGTCCATGACATGCAAGTGTGAAGGAGAGCAAACCATAGACCACCTCTTACAATGCAACCTGAGCCCTGCCACATGCACAATGAAGAACCTTCTCCCAGCAACACCAGGGGCACTCCAAATGGCCAGCTTCTGGTCAAAGGACATTTAGCATAATGCCAAGTTTTTAAAAACTTTGTTTTTAAATGCATTTTAATTGTACCCTCAACTCACTTCTGACATAAATCATCATCATCATCATCATCATCATCATCATCATCATCATCATGTTTTTACCCTGTTTTCCTGTCTTGCTTGAGACCCAAAGTGTATTATTATCATTACTACTATTATTATTGTATTGTCGAAGGCTTTCATGGCAGGAATCACTGGGTTGTTGTAGGTTTTTTGGGCTTCAAGGTTGCCTGCTATAGATACAGGCAAAACATCAGGAGAGAATGCTTCTAGAACATGGTCATATTGCCCGAAACCTACAACAACCCACTATTATTATAATTATTATTATTTATGTCTCACTTTTCCCCAAAACTAGGACTCATGATAGCTTACAATTTATTTTATACAATTATCACAAGCCAGAACATACACAATGATTGGACTAAATCAAAATATTAACCATTTCAAGAGCAGTTTCAAATAGAGACTTAAATATGAAAGAATCAGTTGAAAACAGTGCAATTAGAAAAATTCTGTGTTCTCTCAGAAGTCCTTTCCTTAAGAAGCAGTCCTTTGTCTCTTGAAAGTGAGTCCTTTCCTCATGTACACACAGCAGGAACTGAGAGACACACTCACCCCAACATTTTACAGAAAATTTAGAGGGCGTATACTCAGCCATCTCATCTATACATTGCCCCAAATGCCTCTCAGAAAATGAAAGACCCTTATGCTCTGAAGTTCTCTGTGATGCTTAAAATATCACAGTTTTCTCAAACAAGCACTTATTCTAGTTTAACACTTGACTGTGAAAGTTACTGTTTCAGACTACAGCTCTCAGAATTTCATCAACCAGGATGGATAAAAAGTTTGTGTTTTTTTTTTAAAAAAAAAGAGCTTCCAGACTTTTCCTAGAACTAGAATAGGTGGCATTTCCTCACAAATATGAGAGAGGAAGAAGATATAAACACGTTTAAATGAAAGAGCAAAAACCAAATATGGCACACAGAACTCCCATGACGAACAGAAAATATATATCAGTGATTGGTTGGGGGGAAGGGCAAAATACTGTTTGCTTACCCTTGAAAATTACCTAGGGCCGCCTCTGCATGGCTGAGTGGGGAATCAAACTCTGGAATCCAGATATGTAGTCCAATCTTGAAATGTCTCAATGGCATTGATGTGATCGAATCCTACCCCCTTGAATGCAACATCTATTCCAACTGTTTCTTCTTCTCTCTCTTTCTCCTCTTTCCATTCTGTCTCCACCCTCCTCTTCTCTTCCTGGCTTTCTGTAAATGTCATCTCCTAATGGCCTCTCACAACTCCAAACCCTGTCTGGCTAGTTGCAAATATATGTGACATCCATTTGTGATAGGAGAAGAATATTGACAAGTTGGAACATGTTCAGAGAAGGGCAATGAAACTAATCAATAGTCTTGAAACCACGAATCTCTATGAGGAGTGGCTTCGGGAGTTGGGTCTGTTAAGCCTGGAAAAGAGAAAGTGAAGAGATGTCATGATAGCCACGTTTAAATATTGCATTTGAAAGGAAGTCATAGAATCATAGAGTTGGAAGAGACCTCAAGGGCCATCCAGTCCAACCCCCTGCCAAGAAGCAGGAATATTGTATTCAAAGCACCCCTGACAGATGGCCATCCAGCCTCTGTTTAAAAGCTTCCAAAGATGAGCCTCCACCACATATGAAAGATGGAGCAATGGATTCAAACTTATAGGAAAAAAAGATTCAATCTAAATGTTGGGAAGAAATACATGATGGTGAGAGCCATTTGATGAAGGAATTCAGTTCCTCAGAGTGTGGTAGAGTCTCCTTCTAAATGGAGTCTGCATGGACATCTGTTGTGAGTTCTTTGATAGTGTCTTACTGCATGGCAGAATGGGGTTGGACTGGATGACCCTTGTGGTCTCTTTCCATTATAGGATTCTGTGACACTATGACTGTTTCCTCTCAAGCTCCAGGACTAAGCTCCTTCATGTTGGAGAAGGTGTCAAGTGCTGGTGAGGATTCCAGTGGTCAGGTAATAACCCCACATATGAAATCATGTCTCTCTGAGCACCCCTAAATCTGTCTCATGTGGGCAGGAAAACCCTTCAGTGATAGGTTTGGGGCAATGCAGCAGACTGTTTTGAAAGTCCCACCAGTGGAACACTGTGTTCAGCTTTCGGACCAAATCCAGAAGGTCTCGCATAGAGTGGCAACTGCCAAGAGAAAATGTAATTCAGCGTTAACATTCAAACTGTAATTTAATTGCAATAACCTCTGAGGAATAAGGTCTAAGAAGAGATACGGTCCACTCAATTAAAATACCTGCTAGATGTGCAGTAGTGGACAGATGAAGTCAGGGGAATTATACAGTGGAAAGATATTGTAATGGCATTACACAAATCGAAATCAATGGTACACCCTCACCTTGAAAGCTCGGTGTGTGTTCACTCATAGTCACATTATGTCAAAGACACAAGCAGAAATAGAAATGGTCCAGGGAAGGGCATAGAAAAATTATTACAAGCATGAGCAGATCTTTCACTCAAGGAGAGGTGAAACATGGTTGGTCTGTTATTGAGTCAAACACAGATGAGTAAGAGTCTGTCTGCACAAAAGTAGGTGCTAAGTCCTGCTTTGGACAACACCATTTCTGTTTCCAGTATGGTGAAAAGTTTCCTATGTGAATGGATTCCTATGGAGAATGCTGTCCCTGCATATAGAAAAGGAGCATGTAAGGGGAAAGAAAGGTCATATATTTTCTTCTTAACATACTAGTTTTCTACGTGGAAGCTTTTTTATAACACAGTTTGCACATATTACTAATTTGTACAATTTTCCCCTGTTGATGAAAGCATTTTTGTACCTATTTTTCTGGTAATGTGCATTTTAGCCATTCACCATTTAAAATACACACATTGCCACTCAACCACCAGAATAAAGAGACAACACAACAGATATGGGTTAAACTATGGGGAACTTTTATTAATGTTACCTAATTTAACTTGGTAATTTTGGAATTTGCAGGTAATTCTAAAGTGTGGCATGCACTTGGTGTGGATAAAGCCAAGGCAGTGGCCATCTTGGACCTACCCCTCAGCTAATTTGGGCAAAACACTTGTGTCCCCAGCTGAAATAACCTTGGGTGACCACTAAGGGAAACGTAACGGAGAATTCTGCCCCAAGGATTTATTGAGGCCAGACTCTCCTGTTCCTAGGCCATTTCTGTTTGTCCTCACCTTGGTTATTTGAACCACAGGTAAGGGTTTCTGTTCCTGGCCTACACACAAAAGGGGGTGCCTTGAGTATATACCAAAATTACATCCCTGCTGTTTTTTGGTATAACCCATTTAAAACCACACTTTCCCAATTTTCCCTCTTAAAGAGTATAGAGTAGGCGACCCCCCCCCCCCCCCAAATTCCTACCCAACCCTAAAAAGCAACCAATTTAATTGTACTGTTGTACTGTTATTGGATGGGAAGGTGGGTCAATGATCCTAACAGGAATGGAGATAAGGGGCGAAATGCTAAACCCACTAGTTCTGCCCCTTGAAAGTAGCTCTGTCCGGAGCTACTTTCTCTAAGCCTCCTTGCTGGTGGAAGAAGTAAAGCACCTCCCATCACCAGCTGTGCGGGGGAGAAAAGTTAATTCTTTTGCATGTATTTTATTTCCTGGAAAATCCCTTAAAGAACTCATAATGGTATGAATGCATGTTTTCCTGTTCAAACCCCATGGATCAAAACATCTATTTGTTCAGTATAGCTGTTACCTTGAGCACCAAATCCAGGAAAGACTTTGGAGTTAAAAGGTTAAGGTGAGTGATAGGAAGTTAGGAACCTAAAGATAGGAAACAGCAGGACCAAGGTGAATAAAAGTTCCATCTCAATCACATGTATCCATATTTATGTGTCAAAAGTATGTAAGATCATAGTTGGAAGAGACTGTAAGAGACATCCAGTCCAATCTCCTGCTGTTTAGAAATAAATAATAAAGGTTCTCCTAAAAGATTGCCATCAAACCTCTGTTTAAAAACCTCCTAAGAAGGAGATTGCTCCACATTCCCAGGCAGCATATTCCAATAACTCTTACCATCAGGAAATTCTTCCTAAAGTTTAGGTGGAATTGCTTTTCCTTTCTATTGAATCTATGTTTCTGGAGCAGTAGGAAGCAAGCTTTTCTTTTCATACTTAAACATGGCTTTTGTGCCACCTCTTAACCTTCTCTTCTCCAGGCTAAACATACTCCGATCCTTGGGCCATTCCCTTTTCTCATCCGATTCTTTCTGATTTTGTCCAAATCAGAGATCCCCTGCTTCTGACTTAACTGTAGTTGTTTATCAGGGAGCTGGTCTGCAGCGCTTGAGACAATTAGGAGGGATTCATTTCCTCTGGATCTGTGGAGCCTCTCCGGAGCAAACGGTTTGGGAAAGCGTATCGCTTTAGCATGAGCATGCTGGGCTCCAAAGCCCCATTTGCCCTCCTTGAAAATGCTAAGTGCTATCATTACTTTGCAGGCTGCATATTTGAAGCCATTCACCAGCTGGGGTGAGGGAATGCATCACACCCCCTCCATCCCCACCCCTGGCATTGTGTGGTACAATTAGGTACATTATAGGGGCTGGGGGAGGTACAGTGCTTTTTGCTGAAACATCTCGCTCTGGCTAGTGTCACAAACAAGACACTGTTCAATATGAATCATTCATGGGTTTCTTCTGTGGCAATTTCTATGTTAATTGCATATTGATAATTTTTCCCCTTTTTCTTTTTTTTCAAAAAAAATCTGCTAATGATTCTCTATGCAAAGAAATTCTGCTTAATTTTCTTTGGTGCTTGGGCTTTAATTAGTTTAAGATTGTGCCCTTTGTTTTCATATTTGGCACCATGACAGCTAGGGAGCCGTTCGTCATAATTTGGAAGAGTGAACCAGAACTCCTATGAATATTTCTCTTTCTCTTCATAGCCCAGAGCCCAAAAGGATCAGAATCAATAAAATATTTTTCTTTACAAAGATCAATACTTTCCCCCCTGTAGTGGGAAATATTATTTGAATACGAGTATGATTTCAAAGCTGGAAAATGCTACTGCCACCAAATCTTTAAGAAGGAAGAAGACTTGAATTGTATTGTACAGTCTCAATTAAATAGACCTGTTGAAACAGTTGTTGAACGATAAGTCATCACACAGGTAAATACCATTGATTAAGTGAGTCTGCTCTACTTGAGATTAAGATAGGATTCACACCAGTGATACATTTTTCCTTAGTTTTGTAAGGAAAAAATGTATTTCCTGTAATGTTATGGGGCAGCTGTCTTCACAATTTTTATTGTGAATGTTGATCTTGCGACTGTACATTGTCCCAATGCTTACCAATGCTCAACATAGGGTACAAAATGACAATCAGATGGTAATAAAGCAATAGTTTCGCCCATAAAGCCCTAAATGGTTCAGGCTCAGCCTACTTGAGCAACCGCATCTCCTCCTATGAGCCCACACAAGCCCTGAGATCACCAGGAGGGGCCCTTCTCTTGGTCCCACCACCATCACAAGTGTGATTGGTGGGAATGAGAGAGAGAGCCTTCTCAGTAGTGGCCCCATGGCTCTGGAACTCCCTTCCTAGAGAGGTGTAATCAGCTCTCTCCTTGTTTGGTTCACAAATTAAAACCTTTTTGTGGAACCAGGCCTTTTCTGACGACTTATAATAGGCAATCACCAGATAGCTACTGATAATATCCATCTCCAAACACTATTTCGGACTTGGCAATGTTGTTACATGGCTCAATGGAAATCATGTTGTTAGGCTCTTAGTACAATTTATTTTATGGATAACCTTAGTGGCCAGAGGTTCAGGGAATTTCTTAATGGTATATATTGTAATTTATTGATTTGTTATATATGGTTTATGTAGTGTGCAATTTGTGTATTTGGTTTATGATATTTTTCTATTTGAATTTATATGTTATGTAATTTCTGTTTTTAACTATTGTACACCGCTTTGAATCCCACCCATGGGAAAAAGTCAGGATAAAGATAAAATAATAATAATAATAATAATAATAATAATAATAATAATTTAATTAAAGATAGTTCAGACTGTCTTTGCAATTCTTATTAAACAAATGGTCAACCCAAAACCATTGGCAATTATTATTCACCACTCAAACTGGGCAATTGTACATGTAACAGTTATGCTTTGAAGAATTCTGCTTGCACCACTGTGAATTGAATATGGTCATTGTACATGTACCATGGCCATATTCATACCAGTGTATACACTATATACCTGTTGTGTGAAAAAACAACCACTCAGGAGTTCAGCATTTTAATTTGAATATGATTACTAGTTGAGTATATTCAAATGTCCAAGCTCTCCAATGCCCTAAGGGGAGAAAACAATGAAGAGTTTAGGTTCTTGTGGGTTTTTTCGGGTTATAGAGCCATGTTCTAGAGGCATTTCTCCTGACGTTTCGCTTGCATCTATGGCAAGCATCCTCAGAGGTAGTGAGGTCTGTTGGAATTAGGACAATGGGTTTATATATCTGTGGAATGGCTGGGGTGGGGCAAGGAGCTCTTCCCTGCTAGAGCTAGGTGTGAATGTTTCAGCTGATCACCTTCATTAGCATTTGAAGGCCTGGCTGAGCCTGGGAAAACCTTTTGTTGAGAAGTGTTAAGATGTGCCTGGTTGTTGAGAGTTTGATAGAGTTTGATAGAAAATGGAGACTGGCCTTTGGATCTTGAAAAAGAAGACAAAAATTGATTTTGAAATAGCTGCATGGATAATGTATTAATGTACTGACAAAATAATATTTGTACTTTGATTGTTGAATTTCATAGATTGTATTATTTTTTCACAACACATTTAAAAAAATGAATATGATTACTATTTGGGATATGTGATGGATCTGTTCTTTTAAATAAGTGTGCACATGCAAACTTTTATTGGCCTGCTCTCATTCAAAGTCTAAAAGTATACAGAGTGGATAGATGCATATTCATCATAAAGAAATTATCACAGAGAAATATGCAATTTTAAATGTGTACAAAATTCTGCTAACTCTGTTCTTTTATAAAGGGGCCTATAAAAATAATACCATGCATCCTGGTTTTGCAGATGTAGGGTGGCCTTTATCCTGCGGCTGATCCAGAGTGAGAAATGCTCTATCAACCCTAGGATTATTTTGACCACCAGCCCCACGGCTGCTGCAGAGGCTGGAAGGAGTCCTGATTGTCCAGTAGTGTCAAACTCATTTTGGTCCTTTTAGACAGCTACCCTTAGCATACCTCTCCTGTTCTTGTTGTCACAGTGGCCAACGGATGGGGCATGATTTGTGTCAATCACCATCGCTTAGACTGATGTTGACTGAGATGCCAGAGTTATGTGAGGGGAAAGAGGAAGAATTGCCTCCTCCTTTCACCCTCTGTTCTCCGATTGCCTTATGCCCCAGCCGATATCACTTGAGGCAATGGGTGATGGTCACTAGCTATTTTGCACCCACTGGTGGTCACTACAATGAGACTAGTAGGGCAAAGTGTCCCTGGGCTGTGTAAACAGTTGCAGCTAGTTTCATCTCAGAACCTGCCCAAGTTGTGGTTTGCTTAAAATTCTCAGGGAGGTTTCAGAGGAACTCATAACTTTTTAAGAATGTGATTCAAGCTCACATCAACCCAAATCAGCTCCAGGAGTCATGCATCTGCACAGAGCTTATATTCCCCCCCCCCCTTTTCAGGATAATGGGTTAGTGTAGAATTGCAGAGTCTTAGATAGATGGAAATAGATATGTTCTTTGTAAAATGTGCACATCATTGATTTTTAATAGAAAACAGCCCATCAAAAAGATCCCAGGCCCTACCCCTCTCTTGACACAATAAATGTGATGAAATTTTCATGGCAACATGGAAAATTATTGAAAAATGTGCAAAAAAAAATTGTAATCTCACCCAATTGTGAGATACATTTTGAAATATTTTAATCTCCATATCAAAGAATCAGATATGTGGAGATTAATAGTCTTACCCAACGTACATATTGCATTGTATTAGTGTCTGCATTCTTCCCATTGGTTATTTTGGTATAATTTGTATATAATTTGAAATGGGGAAAAAAGGAATTCCAGCTAACCCAAATTTATATTTGAACATGATAGAAATGTGATTTAAGAGATTGCCTTTGGTGTCTAAATCATTCAAATCTGAAAGCTTACATGTTTTCCTTGTTCCGGTGTGCATGTGTTATGAGATCAGATACCACTATTAGCAGGTCTGGTTTGTGTAAACTGCACTCAGATTGAAATTTTCTTCACTTGCCAAATCTTATCTCTCTTTCACCTGTGACATGCATAGGATGTTACTACATTGTTGGAACATCAGTGTTTGGCACTTGTCTAGACCAATGCTTGCTCATCACTGTTCTGCTGTCAACACGACACTATGTACATGTTAGCAGCAGTATATTACTGTTGTCAAAAAGGCCATGCTGTCATGTTGGCGTTTAAGCATCAAAGACACGTTTGATAATGTTCAGCCAGAGTAGTTCTACTGAAAAGTGTGAAGTGGAACACTGAAAACTTAGGTCAAGCTTACCATCAGGAGAGAATATCTGAAGGCAATCTGGTAATGATTTGTGTCTTGATATCGGTGTTCTTTTGTTGCTGGAGACAAAGGGTAAGTTCCTATGTCAAGTCTGCTCAGCATGTATCTCGCCATGTGGAGTTGTGCATTGATTGTGCTACTCTTGGGGTGAATGGTAACATTGCACAACTGAATGCACAATGAAATATACACTCAGACTAATACACAGCCAAATCCACATTTCAATAAGTAATCCAACAACTAATTGATACTATTGGAGCTTACCATTGTGGCTTATCAGGATGATAGGACAGAAGGATGAGTTAGTGAGGCTCCCAGAAATCATCTGGTTAACTTTTGTAGCTGGGAAAAAGGAACATTTGTCACTTACTTCAACTTCCACTAACTTTGGAAAAATCCTGGAGGACAGCAGACCTCCCTTTCTCCTGATCACTCAGTCCTTATTGGGGTGACCTCCAGTGCTTACAAACTGCACCACATAGCTGGAAATCCAGCAGAACACTAGTGAGCATTTAAGTTCCATCAGCACTCAAAATAGGAGTGCCTTGGTCTACATGTGTGTCAAAAAGAAATTATTGGCAGCAAATTATTGTCTGATATCCAAAAACTATTTATTTATTTATTTCATATATTTATACCCCCACCCTTCTCACCCCTGAGGGGGGACTCAGGGTGGCCTCACAAGCACCATACGATGCTATCACCATCATAAACAATCAACAAATACATTACAACATTAAAACAATTCATTAAAACAATAGATTAAACACGCCAGATAAAAACCAAATCCAAGTCTGGGTTAATTAGGTGTTGCGGGTTCCTAAGTCTTCTTTCCTCTTGCCACTATTCACTAGTCGAATGCCTGGTCTCAAAGCCAAGTCTTCAGTTTTCTTCTAAAAGACAGGAGGGAGGTGGCCAGTCTGATGTTCCTGGAGAGAGAGTTCCACAAATGGGGGGGGGGCTACTGCCGAAAAGGCCCTGTCTCTCCCCACCAATTGCGTTTCCGATGGTGGTGGGATCGAGAGCAGGGCCTCTCCTGATGTTTTTAAACTTATTTATTTATTTATTTCAGGTATTTGTACCCTGCCCTTCTCAACCTCCCAGGGGGGGAGGGGGGGACTCATGATGGTTCGTAACAGGAGATACGTTCGGACAGGTAGTCTGGGCCAGAACTATTTAGGGCTTTAAAGGTTAAAACCAGCACTTTGAATTGTGCTTGGAAGCTGATCGGCAGTCAGTGGAGCTGGCATAACAGACGAGTTTTATGCTCTCTGTACGCTGCTCCAGTGAGCAACCTAGCTGCCAACCATTGGACTAGTTGAAGCTTTCAGGAAGTCTTCAAAGGCAGCCCCACATAGAGTGCATTGCAGTAGTCTATTTGGGATGTAACAAGAGCATGGACCAGTATGACTTTATAATCTCAGAGTTATATGGCAGTTGTGAAACACCACCACATTTGTGAATTGCAATGTCTCTAAGCCAAATGCACATGGTTATAGACACGAATAATGCACATCCATGTGCATCTGTGCTTGTGAAACATATATCTACGTATGCCAGCATAGCCACGAACAGTAACAGCCTATATGGAACAATGTGTTATTCTACATTGAACAAATACACCCAACCACTCCTATAGGGGAAATTATGCACACAGAAGATGCAAACAGGATTCTAGCCTGATTATTGTTAATACCATCATCTTCATCACTATCCAAGCATGTATGCTAATTTGCCAGGTTCAATAAACAGGGTTTAATAAGCAGTTTGATAAACAGACAAGACAGGCCCCTTTCCCCAAGGAGCTCCCACTCTACATTTTGACAGTCCAGAGGCCTAAATGGGGAGGAGAAGGTGAGATGAGGTTAGCAAAGAACAGAAGTGAGAAAATGCATGTGTTTATTCTCTGCACTGACTCCTGGGAGTAGTCGCCTGGCTGTAATAATTCTCATCTGGCATTGATCACATACAGCCTTCCCTTCCTATTATAGTTTAGACATAATGCTTGGAGCTGTATTGCAAGTTTCAAATGACCAGGCTATCTTCTGGTACATCATCATGCAAACAGAGAGTCTTCTATGAATATAGCCATAGAATATATAACCATTTGCTATGTCAGGAGAGCTGCTTTAAATCTCTTCTTTCCTGCTGCATGAAACTGGAAAGCATTCAATGACTTTGCTGATATATATATATATATATATATATATATATATATATTCTTTATACTGTCAAAGGTGATCGTCACTGTACTGTATTGCAGGCATGATTAATAAAAAATGACATTAACAGTGAGGTGAAGAAAGGAAGAGGTATGAGCCATTTTTCTCTCCTGTTATCTTCTGTTGCCTTTTGTCACCTGACTTCGCAAGACCACCTTCTGTTACAAAAGAGCACCATGACATTTTCAAAACATGCTGTCCCTTGAGCCGGGAACCTAATGCAGACAAGAAAGCTCAGCTTGGTGCCAGCACAGCTTTGTAATGTCTAGGCTTCTATTTCAAAACTGGGCTACAATAGCAGCTAAATGCACCCAACCAACCCCCTCCGTCTGCTACAGTTAAAGATTCAATGCTATAAAGGGTTTCTATGGGTTTTCTGTATCAACATTCCATTCTATATGGATTTCTCAGCATTCCAAAGAGCAAGGGTCACAGGAAGCCAGGGATCCTTTAGAATTGTTAATGGAGAGTTTGTTGATCATTTCCTACCTTTGGATTCTTTTTTTATTATCATTTCTATCTTAGTTTCACAGTCTATAAGTGGCTGATCTACACCACATAATTATAGTACTATTATTCCACTTGAAGTGCCATGCTTCTGTTTTAAGCTGGCTGGAATCTTGCTTTCTTTTAAGAAGGCATTAACCACCACCTTCCCAATGCCAGAGATACAGCTTAATGGTGTAACATTAGAAAACGTCGACCATTTCCGCTACCTTGGCAGCCACCTCTCTACCAAAGTCAACATCGACACCGAAATACAACACCGCCTGAGCTCTGCGAGTGCAGCATTTTTCCTAATGAAGCAGCGAGTGTTTGATGACTGGGATATCCGTAGGGATACTATCCCTGCTATATGCCTGCGAAACATGGACTGTCTACAGACGTCACATGCAACTCCTGGAACGATTCCATCAGCGCTGCCTCCGGAAAATCCTGCAAATTTCTTGGGAGACAGGCGGACAAATGTCAGCGTACTGGAAGAAGCAAAGACCACCAGCATTGAAGCGATGGTCCTCTGCCATCAATTCCACTGGGCCGGCCACGTTGTCCGGATGCCTGACCATCGTCTCCCAAAGCAGTTGCTCTACTCTGAACTTAAGAACGGAAAATGGAACGCTGGTGGACAGGAAAAGAGATTTAAAGATGGCCTCAAAGCCAACCTTAAAAACTCTGGCATAGACACTGAGAACTGGGAAGCCCTGGCCCTGGAGTGCTCCAGCTGGAGGTCAGCTGTGACCAGCAGTCCTGCAGAATTTGAAGAGGCATGAATGGAGGGTGAAAGAGAAAAGTGTGCCAAGAGGAAGGCGCCTCAAGCCAACCCCGACCAAGACTACCTTCCACCTGGAAACCAATGCCCTCACTGTGGGAGAAGATGCAGATTAAGAATAGGGCTCCACAGCCACCTACAGTCTCACAAGAATTCTGATCCTGGAAGACTATCCTACTCAGCCAATGAGGGATCGTCTAAGCTAGAACCACCACCTTCACCCACTCTGCCAAACCCCCTCTGGCTTCCTTTATCATCCAGGAAAGGCAGGGGTCTAGGTTGCATGTGGTAGCCCTCACTTCTCCAAGGATCTTGTCCACATCCTCAAGCTATACCAACTGAAATGAATCCATTAAAATCGGTCAAGAGGTGCTGGTGTTACATCTTTAGAGATTGCTGTTAGCATGGCATCCAAGTTGGAATGGATCAGAGCGACTTTATTCACAAAGAACCGAGCAAATGCTTCACAGCAAGCTGCTGAATGATCAGGGATCCCATCTTGTGAGATGGGATTTTACAAACCTAAGACTCCACCATACTCCAAAGCAGCATATTCAACTGTCAAGCAGCAATTATAATGTGCTTATAATATAATATAATATACTGTATATATATTTAATATTTATAATATTATAATGTAATACAATATACTACTACTACTAATAATAATAATAATATGATGTTATAATTATATATTTTATATTAAATGTTATATTACTAATAATATTACAGGATAATGTTATAGTACAATGCAATATATAATATTAATATTTTGCTATGATAATAATAGAATGTATTTACTTTTTACTTGTAAGCTGCTCTGAGTCCTCTTCTGGGTGAGAAGGGCGGCATATAAATGTAATAAATAAATAAATAAATAAATATGACTGTTCATAATGGCTCATCTGGACAGTTCCTTGCCGGCACAATATTGTCCAAAAAGAGATTTATTTATTTTTGCGGCATCTATTGCCGTGGCGTAGGTCCTTAGTTAGGCACACAGCCGTGTTTGGTCTAACTCATTGTGCCTTAAACACCACATGTTCTATAGTTCCCTCTTCACATGCTTCATCGCTGCCAGCTCCTTGTTGAACCAAAGAGCTACTTTAGCTCTACTACTCAAGAGGGAACGTTTTGGAGCAATTGTGTCTATTGCCCTAGTCATCCCTCTATTCCAGAGAGTGACCAGAGTACCTACAGGACCACCTACCGAGTTGATGGGAAATTCCCCAAGAGCCATCAGGAATCCATCCGGATCCATAAGCCTCCTGGGGTGGACCATTCTAATTGGTCCTACACCTCTGCAGGGGTTAGGGGGTGTAGTAAGCCTAAACCTGATCAGGGTGATGGTCGGTCAATGGCAACAGAGTGATGGTCAGCTCCTCCACACCACCACCTTCCTCCCATCCAAGGCTAGTATGTGTCCAGCTCTTTGAGTAGGGCCTGATACTAGTTGGGACAACCCCATTGTTGCCATGGTAGCCATAAAGTTCTGAGCCATTCTCAACATGATGGTCTCCGCATGGATGTTGAAGTCCCTCAGCACTTTGAGTCATTGGGACTCCAACGCCAGGCCTGAGACAACCCCGGTTAACTCAGGCAGGGAGACTGTAGTGCAGCAGGGTCGTCGGTACACTTGCAGAATCCCTATTCTGTTCAGGTCACCTACCCTCAGATAAACACACTCAAATGTGATTGACTGTGGGATGGGCCACCTGGTCAGGGAGATTGAATCCCTATAGACCACAAAGCTGGGTGAGATAACCCCCCCCCCCCCAACCTCATCCAGCCAGGTCTCCGTTATACATGCCAGAATGGCTTGAATTATGTTACTTCAAGAGAAAGGCAGCACATAAATGGTGGGAAATGAATAAATGACTGAATAATAATGTAATGTGTTGATTTTAGGACTTTGTGTTTTTTGTATATTTAGTAGTTATAACCATTCTCATTCCCTTATCTTGAATATTCTTAGCTTGTAATAGTCTCAAACATAAATAATTTCCGTCATGGTTGAAGATTTCAATAATATTTTAGCCATTTATTTCTTTCAATTCAACAATTTCACTTCAATTTATTGATAGATTTGCAGATGATAATTCCAAATTCCTTGTACATACTTTGACTGAATATTCTTATACAATTATCAATTTGGTACAAAACATTTTAAATGTGCAAATATGCCAGTGCTTCTAATAATATATAGTTACTCAAAGGAAGTAGTCATTTTACACTTTTTCAAATCTTATCTGCTGCTACTGGTCTCAATAATCAAGAATTCATGGTTGCAGCTGTATTGCATTTCATTACCTTACAGAGTTTAATCCTCCTCGCTCTGGATAGCAACCTCTTATGTACTACTCTTATCTTTTACTTTTACTATTCCTGCTTATCTGCTACTTCCTTAAAGTCACAAGAGTATATAATCAGAATTTTATTTAGTAATCTTACATGGAATGCATGGAAGAATTGTATAACTACTAATGCATCTTCTAAAAAGCTTGCAACTGAGTCCCCCCTCGGGGGTTGAGAAGGGTGAGGTAAAAATGTTGTAAATAATATTTTTAAAATATATATTTTTCCAATACAGTCAGTCCTTGAGTTACAAACATCCAACTTACAAATGAGCCATAGTTAAGAATGGGGGTGAGGCAACAGGAAGTGAGAGAAATCTACCCCTAGAAAGCAAAATTAACTCCTGGAAGAGTTATCATGGGGGAAAGGTGACTTCAAGGAAGTTTCCGCACCAATCCTTGTTTCCACAACAAATTTTTCAAGATCCAATTATCATAGGAACAGAAAGTGAGGGGAAATCTTCTGGATAGGGGCACAGACAGCAAAGGATCCCTTAACTCCCCCCTATGCTATCCAAAACTTGTATGTGTATGGTGGGAGTTACAATTTACAAAATGTACCCGCTCCAATTCACCAATAACTTCTGCTTAAGAACAAACCTTGTTAGTAACTTTGGGACTGTCTGGTAGTTTTTCCCCCCATTCTCATAACATGACTCTCTGACAGGTGCCACGTGGTTTTCTCCTGCACTGAATTAATGTCCTTTTAAAGCATTCTAATTAAAAGCCTAGAACTCACAAATGAACAGTTAACTGAAACCCACTGTCTAACTCACAGCGGGTAATGAATCTTACATAATAACTTCTGAAAGTTCTCAATAAAGTTGCAAAGCACTTGCAAAATCTAGTCCGACAGTGGGAATTTTGTGATCCATTCAATATTTCTTGCATTTCTACAGTGCTCAGTGTCCTTTTTAACCAAAAGCAAAGCCAGCGTGGTATAGTAGTTTGAGTGCTGGACTGTGATTCTGGAGACTAAGGACCTCATCACATGGAGGCCGGGACGCTGAGGAACAGGGGAGAAACCATGGGACCACATTCTGCTTCGTGGTTGGTCATGGGATCTCTTCCTCCTGCATCTTCCTGACTTCTCCTATGAGGAGTTGGATGCACACCTCAGGGCTCCATGTCTCTGCACTGCTGACATGCTGCTGACACACTGCTGGTACAGAACCCAATAGAGCCCTGCTGGAAGTAGTCCTGCATCATCTGATGGGCTCTGGTGACTCCATGCCAACAGTGTGCCAGCAGCTTCAAGAAGCAGGGAGAAGATGCTTCTCGGCTTCCATGTGATGAGGTCATATGTTTTGGATCCTTGATCAGCCATGAAACCCATTGTGTGACCTTGGAAAAGTTACACTGATCCTGATTGTTAAAATGGGTCTTCTCTTATTAAATAGAACGTTAGTACTACTGCATGATACCATGTCTAAGAAATCAGCAAAACAGATGAAAAATGGCAAACAGTTTGATGTTACAGTAACCATTCAGCCTCTTGCTGAAGAAACCAAGCAAATGCAGTGTCTGACCTTGATCTTTTGTTGACTCAATTATAATTTATCAATTAGTCACATTGTTCTTGAATCGTGATTGGATCATCTCTTTTCATTGATGGGAAAGTACTGTCAATGAATCCAGTATCACTGGTATTTCATCACTCTTCTTTCAGTATTGTAAAGCTTGGGAAATTTTGCAAGAACAACAAAAATTGCACTACTTCAGTTGTGCAAAAGTTGGAAAAGATAGTAAAATGGAATAAAAATCAAAGGGTGCATGCGCTGGCAGAGCAAACATGGCTAGGAAACAAGGCCTTTCATTTGACCTGTGTGTCTTAAGTCACATCTATATGGGCCAAATAATGTCTAAGCTGTTGTGGGGAGATCACACAATGGATGGCTGAAATTGCAGTAGAAACGTTGCACCAAGCCATTAATTTGGCACAAGAAAAAGCAAGATTTCCTTCAGATTTTCCAGTAAGTTCCAGAATGATCCAGGCAATTTGGGGGTAAGAAAGCTGATTCCATACAGCTAGATCTGGCCCAGTTCATTGTCCATGTGTCCAATGGACCCATCATTCTGTCATTAGTCACAAGCAGCTCCCTTGTATAGACTTGAGTCCCCTTTGGGGGAGATAAAGCATAATAATAATAATAATAATAATAATAATAAGAAGAATAAGAATAGGCCAATTATGTGGCTTATGGTGACATCTCAAAGGTGTTCCCAGCCAAGTGACCAGAAGAAGCGACATCACAAGTAAACTACTTGTGTTGGTGATGCAGCAACAGCGGCCTCAATGCCCTTAGCCTAACCAATCATTTGGGCACTCAAAAAGCTCCAGGGACTGCATTCAGGCAGCTCCAGAGCAGTGTATCCCAGATTAATTGGGTAAATGTAGACAGTGACACAGCTTTAGTTCCAGCTTTTCCAGTCTCTGAGATTCATTAGATGGGGAGAAAAGGACTCACACCCCACTTCCAAAGCCAGTTGCTTGATCCAGCTGTTGACTTCTTGGCTTCTCTTCCCAAAAACTGTCTGAAAGACTCACTTGTTATTTCAAAGTCTCAACAACATGCAACATGCAAATCTATCATTGTATAGGTCAATGATAGATTGATATTATACAGTTATACAACTCCTTTATGACAGCTCTATTGGCCTGCTTCTTTTGACACACTCACAACCTAAAAAATGGCCCCATGGCACAAAGAGAGGGATTTGCAGGGAAGACATGAAGCAAAAGGGTTACTCGCTCCTAGTGCTGGAAGCCCAGTGCTAATGTTCCATGCAGTCAAATGAAAATATGACTTTTTGGCAGAGAAGGGGCATTATAATGTAAAACCCCATATGCTGTTATACAGTATGTTGCAATCTGTTTTATGGCCGCCTCTGTTCTAAAGAGTGAATACTGCCAATAAAGCAATTGAAGATAACACTAATTGCTTATTTCTGTGATCCATAATTTTTATGGCCTCCTTACAGCTCTTTAGTCAAATAGATGTGGGGGTGGCGGATGTTTTTTGGCCTTTAAAGATCTAGAAGTCGGCAGTTCATAAGTTTGACAGTTTATCGCCTGTCCTGAGCCAAGACTCTTTTCCTCTTTTCTTATCCTGAAGTAGCTGAATGTTTGTATGTTAAAAAGAGTAACATTTGAACAAAAAGTCATCTTTTGGAAAATAAAGTTTGCAACATATTCTTTATTCAATTGTTGTTGTTGATATTGTTGTTGTTGTTGTTGTTGTTACTGTTGCTGCTGGTGTTCCTGTTATTGCTGTGCTTCTTCTGGTGTAGATGGTGGGAGGCAGGGAGACATTTTATTAGTATCACTTTTAACATGTCTGAGGAAACACGGGGCAAATGGTAAAGTGAGAAACCAATGTGGTAAAGTGGGAACCAAGGGTCATTCATGCAGTGCTTATGTGTAGGCACCTACAAGTCTCCTGTCTGCTTATGGTAATCTCATGGATTCCAGAAGGTTTTCTTAGGCAAGGAATCATTTACAGATACATGAATTGTATTGTATTTTCAAAGTTCATAATGCACAGACAGAAAGCGCCTTACTTCTGGGATACTTTTTCACTCACTGTCTTCAGAAACCCCAAATGCTGGTGGTACTTTCTGGCATCTAATGTGGGTTTTTTTCCAGCTCCTTGACCTATGTTGGAGATTGCAGTCCTTGGAAAGGAAACCAACAATGCATTTCAGGGGTGCATCTACACTTTAGTATTAATACAGTTTGATACAAGGGCTTAATGGTATGGAATCCTGGAATTTGTAGTTTGATGAGACATCAGCACTCTTTGGCAGAGAAAGCTGAAGACCTTGTAAAATGACAACTCCTGTAATTCAATATCAAGAAGTCAAAGTTGTGTCAATAATAATAATCACCATCATCATCATCATCATCATCATCATCATCATCATCATCATCATCTTTATTTATACCCCACCACCATCTCCCCAAGGGGACTTGGGTGGCTAACATGAGGCCAAGCCCAAGAATTACAATAAGGTAAAGTAAAATACATACATACAAGTAATAACATCAAATAAAGTACAAACAATAACAAAATAATACAATACAATAAACACAAAATAAAATGATAAAGGATTTGAAACACAGTGGGCTGGGCCAAATGCAGGGGATAAAATTGTAAAACCCTGGGTGAGATGGATAAATTAGTGTATCTGGTGGGAGACTCAGATGGGACAATGGGATTAATATTCACTGAGGGATGGGAGAAAGTGTATCAAAAGGACAGATTTGTACTGGGACGGGGATAGTATGGGGATTTGTTGTTCATTCCTCAAAGTTACACCAGAAAAGCCAGTTTTTTGGGGGTTTTTAAAGGTCAAAGTGCATTCTACAGTGTAGATACACTCTGGGAGTGAAGCATTTCTAACCAGACCTGAGTTGTTTCTCCAAATGCTTAGTATGAAAGTACCCCACATTTGGAAGAGTGCTGCAAGCCATGTCTCAGAGCCCGGGTTTCAAGCATTGTGTAAATCATTGGGTTGGGGCACTGCCAGGCTAAAATGGCAGGTTTTGGGAGTACATAAATGACAGAGCATCGCCTATATATCTCTTCATAGCTATGAATCATCCTGCTCCCCAGTTGCTGTTGGGCTGCAACTCTCAGCATTCCTCTCCATCAGCAATGCTAAGGATTGTAGCCTAAGACCATCCAGATGCTTGTAGGCTTCCTATTGCTAATCTGTATCTGCTTACCCTTACAGCCTGGTTTTCCAGAGCAGAGCAAAGAGATTGTTGACAACTGTACCTTAGAAAAAGAGAGAGAACTTGATGGTGTTTGTCTTTGCATCTCCAAAATAGGGGGAAAGAGGGGGATGGTGTGGCAATTCTTTCTAATCTGTTGATGGCAGACGAAGAGTAACTCTGAAATGTAATTTTGGGACGACCTCTCTGGTGGCTTTCGGACACGAGAGGGAAAAAAAATTAAACACAATCCAGCCTTGTTTTTCTTTCTGGAGAGGGGAGGCTGATGCGCTCAACTTTACCGAACCGAGAGAATTGTTTGGCATCCAGCACTGATCGGCCTCTGTCCTTGTTGGAACACCTGCTGTAGGCTCCCAGCAAACGCTGGGGCTGAGGCATCTCTCCTCTAATGACACCTCATCAATCCGCTCCCATCAACGTCCCAGCCATGGGGGTGACTCGGAGGGCTCCCAAGCTATAGAAAATGTCACCGTTTGGGGAGAAAAGGTCAGTTGCCGCTTCCCTCCCTCTCCTCCCCTGCCAAGCCACAGTGGGCCTGCCGTTCATTATCCTAATTAAACCCAGCAGCTGAACATCTTCTTATCTGTAGGGGAGGAGAGCAGGGGCATGATGCAATAGGCTTGATTTGCATATCCAAAGTTAATTAGTGCGGAGGAGCAGGTGTACAGTAATAATAATTATCACACATGACAATCACCTGTGACCACTTCCCAGCCCCCCTTCCGGGACTTGGAGCTGTGATTGCTAGATGAATCTTCCCTCTTTCTCTTTTGCAATTTCTCTCTCTTTGTACTGTCCCCATCTTGGGCTGTTTATGTCCTTGCGCTGTGTTCAAAAACCCGCAGTGAGTCATTTCCTTGATTCTTAATGTCTATGGTATTTGGATTTCCTGCCTCTCTCCAAAAGGTCTAGTTTATCTCTGTCTGCCTCTCTCTCTCTCTTTTATTTTATTTTTACAAAAATATTTCTTCCTTCCTTTGGAATGAAGATGGGTGTCGGAAGCCACACAACTGCATCTCTTAAAAAAAAAGCAATTAAAACCTCTCTCCACGCAACACATGGATGTGTGTGTATATATCATCATCTTCTGCTGTTCTGCAATTGAAAACTTTCATCAGTTTCCTCTTGGGAAAAGTCTTCAGGTTATGAACATGGCATTATCAAGCAATCTTTACATGATGCACATGGGAGGATGTTCATCACGAGGCGGCTTTTGAGAGTCGCACGGTGGCAGTTGCTTTTCCGTCCGAATGTGTTCCAAATAGTCACAGGCTATACACAGCCACATTGGGCATCCTTTGCTCTGAAAAACACAGGAGGAAAAATGGCCCACTCCTTTGGAGGCTTTATTTGTTTGCAGAGGTAAATGGACCCCAAAGGACTGCAAGAGAGCAGAATGAAAGAATATTCTAGCAGTGATGTGTTCCAAATGGCAGTGTCTTCAGGCTGAGGTTCCTGCCAGTCTAAACTCATCATCCAAAATTCTTCTTAGTGTCAAATCAGAAAAAAATGAATTCTTTCCCAGATGATAAAACTACACAATTTCAAGCTCACCCCATACAGTTTAGATATTTAGAAGTAACAAGTTACAGAAAACCAAAAGTTAGAAGTTCTTATGTGGTACAACCCCGATATCCGCATGAGACACATTCCTAAACTTACTGTGGAAACAGGAAACCATGGATAAGAACGAACTTTTTTGAAATGATTGACTTCTGCTATAAGTTACTATAGAGTCACCCTGGAAGACCTAGGAAATGCCTACAGAGGACATATTTTATCAGATGTGGTTAGGCAAAACTCAGACTGGTTTATTTTCATCCTGTATAAAACTGGGAAGAGCAGAAACAAAATCAGTTTGGAAGGACCCCCAGTTTCCTTGTTCAAGGTCATTCTCTTCTCAATCTTAAGAGTGCTCTCACACTATTTGGCTTGATTTGCATCTTTCATATGTGCTTTAGTTTTATGCATTAGGACCCCTGTAACAGTAGAACCCATATCTGCAGTTTCACTTACCGGGAAAATGGTCTCTCTAAGAATTTGCCGAGTCCTTCATGCAATTCTATAGTATGCCAGAACCAGAAGTCATTTTAATTCATGGTGTTTGGTCATATCCATGGTTTCAGATAACAGTGGCCTAGGCAGGAATTTTTGTAATGTTTGTATTTTTCAATTGTGTTGTAACCCGCCTTGAGCCACAGGGAGAGGCAGGTAAGAATTGTTATTACAGTAGAGTCTCGCTTATCCAACCTTCACTCATCCAACGTTCTGTATTATCCAACACAGTCTGCCTCCTGCCCGGATTCACAGCTGTTTCAATACATTGTGATGTGGAGCCCCAATGGCACAGTGTGTTAAACCCCTGTGCCAGCAGGACTGAAGACTGACAGGTCGCAGGATCGAATCTGGGGAGAGCGTGGATGAGCTCCCTCTATCAGCTCCAGCTCCTCATGTGAGGACATTGGAGAAGCGTCCCACAAGGATGATAAAACATCAAAACATCCGGGCATCCCTTGGGCAACGTCCTTGCAGATGGCCAATTCTCTCACACCAGAAGCGATTTGCAGTTTCTCAAGTCGCTCCTGACATGACAAAAAAAATACATTGTGATGTTTTGGCGCTAAGTTCATAAATACGATAATTACTACATAACCTTACTGTGTACTGAGCTGCTTTTTCTGTCGATTTGTTGTAAAACATGACTTTTGGTGCTTAATTAGATGTTTAATAGGCTTTTCCTTAATCCCTCCTTATTATCCAATATTTTTGCTTATCCAACGTTCTGTTGGCCCATTTATGTTGGATAAATGAGTCTCTACGGTATCATCATCATCATCATCATCATCATATTCTCCACAGATACAGGGGTCTTACTGAATTTCTGCATGGCGGACCATGGGATAATATCTTCCAACTCTGTGAAAAAAAAGCAATTGGAAGTAGCAAATAAGTAATCATCATCATCATCATCATCATCACAAGGAGCAATGCCACAAGTAGATTTTCAAACAGTTTAGAGCTTAATGAAAATTACTTTTGAAATATTGTGAAAAAGAAGTGGGAAGTAATTACCTATAAAAAGTAGCTTTCTAAATACTGTTATGAACATACAAAGAACACAGCTAGAGCAGGGAAACACGCATTTGGGTTCAAAACCCTTAAAAAACAAATGCGGTTTAGCCAGATAATTTTAGGGAATCCACAAGTGAAATATGAAGGCAATAACCCTTCTTTGCATTTTCGTCTCCCCAATTGAAAATCAGAGCTACACTGAATTTTGGATGATCACTCCACTGCCCAGGCTGACATCACTGCAGGAAACTGCCAATAGGTAGGACTGTGTTGCAGCTGAGACTAACATGACATGGATGGTGGGAGGGCAGGAGGGAACAATGGCTGCTATCCTATAGCCTCAGGTCAGCTGAGCCCAAAGTTGGGGGATGGCCTTGACTTTGGCTAATGTGGAGCAAAACTGCATGTGGCCACCATAGAACTGATCCAAACTTACATCAACATAAGTGTTCAGTGTAGATGTGCCCCTGGTGTAAAAATAGCATATTGGCGACACAAATCCAATAACTTGCATGCACACAACAAGAAGGATTTCTCCATTGAAAGTGACAAGGTCCTAGCTTTGTAGTAGTATATTTAATTTATTTTATTTAACTTTATTAGAGTTTACACATGTCTAGTATTTATGGTGCAACTTGGTTTTAACTTTTATATTTTATATTACATGCAATATTATTAATAATATTACAATACAGTGGTATAGTACAATATAGTAATATATAATACTGATAATGTGCTATGCTAATAATATAATATTATTATCTTGGGTTGTTGTAGATTTTTTGGGGGAATATGGCCATGTTCTAGAGGCATTCTCTCCTGACGTTTCGCCTGCATCTATGGCAAGCATCCTCAGAGGTCGTGAGGTCTGTCGGAACTAAGAAAATGGGTTTATATATCTGTGGAAAGACCAGGGTGGGACAAAGAACTCTTGTCTACTGGTGCTAAGTGTGAATGTTTCAACTGACCACCTTGATGAGCATTTGATGGCCTGGCAGTGCCTGGAGCAATCTTTTGTTGAGAGGTGATTAGATGTCCCTGATTTTTTTCCTTTTGCTGTTTTGCTATTTTAATTTTAGAGTTTTTAATACTGGTAGCCAGATTTAATACTGGTAGCCAGATATATATATCTTGTAAGCCACTCTGAGTCCCCTTCGGGGTGAGAAGGGCGGCATATAAATGTCGTAAACAAATAAATAGATTGTATGTTTTATTGGCTGTAAGCCACCTTGGGCCCATGAGTGGGGAAAGGTGGGATATAAATTTCTTATATATATAAATAAATAAAATATCCTCGAATGTTCAGACTAAGGACCTTCTACACAGCTACATAACCCAGACTAGCAAGGCAGATCATGCACAATATCTGCTTTGAACTGGTTTATCTGAGTCTTTACAGCCATATAATCCAGTCAATGTGGATTTTATACAACTGTGTAGAAGGAGCCTACAAGAGCAACCTCCCGGCAATCCCTATTGCGTAAAGGAATTTAACAGTCTTGTATCTTTTGGGATTCTCATTGATGGTCAATACTAAATATTAGGGTTGGGTAACCATGGAAAAAATTGTTTCTAAACTTGATTCGTTTCCAGGGGGCGCTAGCGTTTCCAAATTCTAAATACTTCCGAAATTCTGAGATTTCAAAATTTCGTTATTTACGAAATTTCGTTAATTTCGAATCGATTCGTTAATGGCGGACGCGATTGCGCAATATGCTAAAAAAACCTCCAAATGGGACAGGGGGAACTTCTGAAGCTTCCCTCTCCCTCTGTTGTTGACTGTTGGTGTGATAATTTATTTTTTATCACTGATAAAACAAACAACAACTATAAAACTTGTACCAGACATACGGAAATAATTACGAAACAATTACGAAACAATTTTGAACCAATTACGAAACAACACGAAATAAATTAGAAACATTGTTTCGATTTTTAATTACTCCTCACACTATTCCTGCATGGCTCAATATTGGATCGTAAGCTAATTTAAATACGAATTAATAACGAATTACGAAATTAACGAACGAAACCGCCCAGCCCTACTAAATATGCATGCCTTTGCAAATGGATCTCCTAAACCAGACAGCACCAAAAACATGGGGTTGGGTCACAAAATGCTATGGGTTGAAGTGCTGGGAAATCTCAGCTCTCTCCCAGTTTCAGGTCATGCTGATGGAAGTAGTTGGAACAAGACCTTGAGGTGTCTTCACAGTTGTTTGTCTCAAAGCACTCCACGATCAGGACATTGAGGACAAAACTTTAGTCATCATTTACAAGTGCCCCAGCTTTCAATGCTTCAGAAATCCTTCCACTAGGTTGCTGCCTTGCTTTTGAGATCAGATAATTGGAGGATCACATTAGCAGAAGTAATTTCAATGTTGAAGGTCCATCACTGGAATCACAGCTGATGATTCAGGATCTCAGCTGATATAAAGAAATGCAATTGTAGACCACTGTGATGGGACTTGCTTGGGAGAAACACCTACATTCCCCATTTCTTATGCTTTACTTTCTAATTAGAAAATACACAAGGTAGCATGCAAATTTATTTAAAAAAACTTTGAGAATAACATTGAGAAAGAAGCTTCCTTCATTACACAATTTTGTAAGCTTTCATGTTATAGCACATTTTGGAAAATCTATAAATCTATTTAAATAACTTTATTTAAAATAATCTCACTGAAATATGTTTCATTTTTTTGAATAAAGAGAAATACATGATATAAATTCTGGCTTTCTTGTATGCTAAAATATCTAATTCCCACAATAGAATAATAAACAAGGAGAATGCATATTCAATAGAAATCAATAGCTGGTTCATCAGTAGGGAGGCTTTCGCATTCAATTGTTTTTGAAGCTATTTTTGTGCTCTCTTCTTGTTACACATATTTTTTACACTTTGGGCGTGCACGCGAAACACCATTTTGCCAATAAAGTCAAATATAACAGGTATTACATTCCTTTTCTCACAAGGTTTTAATGATAAGTCCAAATGGCACCCGGGTGCCTGCAGAATGCATTAAAAATGCAAAACTTTACATATAAGTCTTTTATTAAAACTTTCCATAATTGGGTAAAATTATTTCCCCCACTGGGTTCGCTTTCAGTGTGGCATGCAATTAGGTCGCTGTCACAAACATAATTACAGGTTGTTGGTTTGGGTTCCTTTCTGTCTTTTTTAAAGTCCTAAAAGGGGGAAATATGGCATTTTGCAAACATAAAAAACTACAAATCTATCCATTTGCAACTATGAAAAGCAACCACGATGAAAAATTAAGCAATTATCAAGCGGAAGGGGAAAAGCAGTTTGCGTTAATTTCACTCGCAGATACAATATTGCAACTTAGCCTGAAGAAACGTTAAGAGGTGCTGAACGGGAAAGACGATGTGGTTCTTTCTTTATTGGTGGCAAACACAATATGTTAGGAGAAATGCAGTTTTGTAATATGCCCAACTCCCTGACTCTCCTTCTGCTGGATGGGAAACATTGTCAGTAACTGGAACATTTAAATTGAGAATAAACATTTTGAAAATTCCTCCCAGTTAGGTAGATTTATAGAAGTTTTTGGGAATATTTTTGTGTCTTTTATTTTTGCACTTTGAAATTATTTTTGTGAAATGTTTGTGCAAAAAACCATGCATATAGTTTGTGCGAAAACTATTGCCCATGGGCAATATTAGCTCATGAACCCTCTATGGACCAACCCACATACCAGAATAAATGTGTTTTCAGTTGCATCTTGAGCAAAATGGTGCCCAGAAGGAATATTACCCAACCAGCATGACCAGTAGCTATGCTAGTTGGTGAAATTTGGGACTTTTCATTCCAAAAAGCAATTTTTGGACATTGTTTGCAGGAATAGACCTCTAGGTTATGTTGGACCACAATTTCTAGTTTTTAGAACTGATGAAAAATGCTGTTCAGCAACATCTGGAAGGCCACCGACTGCCAATCCTTTTGAAAATAGAATTGCAGAAGGAGCACATTGCTAACTGTACTGTTTTGCATTTTGCTTCACATGTGCTACTGTTGAGAGTTTGCATCTCTGTGTGAAGCACTGCAGGCAAGCAATGGATGATGGAACCAAGAGCAGCTTTTGTTCCTGCAAGCCCTTTCCCCCCAACGGTCACAAAAGCAGGTTAAACACCTGTGACACATGGGGGGTGAGGACTGCTACAATTTGAGCATGGGTAGCATGGAGATGGCACTTCACAACTTGTCGAGTGATTAGTTGCCTCTTCACTGCCGGCAAAGCAGGTAGGGGATGAGCTTTGCCTTCACCTGCAGATGTTGCTATGGCAAGAAATCGAGACACAGGCAGTGAAGACAACAGAAATGGGAAGAGGGGGACAAAGGGAAAGTGGGGAAAAGAAGAGGAAAAGATGAGAGAGGCCCTGTCAACCTAGACTCCTGCCAAGTAAGTGAACAACTACGGAAGGGTAGAGTGAAAATGAGATTGGTGTGGGAAAATTCATCAATCCGTTTTGAAAACTCGGCCCTCCTCCAGCTAACGTGCGATGCTTGATAAAATCTAAACCATTGCTTTATGTCAATGTCTATTTTCAGCATCAGATAAGTGAGTTGGCAGTTTTGGAAGGCCAAATATTCTGTTTTGGGAAAGCCAAATAACGTGAAAGGTAGAAAACACAAGGTACCATCACACAACAGTTTGTCATTCAAGTGGAAAGTCCTATCACTGGACATAACAAACAAAGCACCTTTGGAAAAAAAAACATAGTGTGTATATGTGTAAAAGGGTGTGAGAGAAACAATGAGTGTGCTGTCACGCGCTGAGCCTGTGAAAGAGTCTGTAGACAAGATGTGTTTTCTGAATGCCCAACGGGACACCGGGGGTGCCTCAGCTGAGAGGCCTTTCGGATTTCCCCACACAAAGTTCAACAAAGTTTTATTGTTGCTTAAATCTTCAATAAATCAAACAAATACTTCAAGGCTTTGAATCAACTGGTGGCTTGCTTAAATCTTGTCCACAAGGGACAGGCAACTTTCTTCATAAACTGTTTCTTCCTTCTACAAGGGAAATCCTTCACCTCTCCTTGGGCAATCTAACTTAAGCTCTGCTGGCGTGGGCCCCTATACCCAGTCCAAATTGCTTTATGGCTGCCGCGAGTGGTCCTTACCAAACAGAGTCCTTTAGTAGATTTCCAAGAGGAAAAAAGGCTTTCAGTTCCCAGCGAAGGCTGGCTGTAGAGTTGTGGAACTAAATTACCTAACAAAGGCTATGCTGTAGTTCTCTGTAGAGCTGTGGGACTGGATCTCCCCAGCAAAGCTGTAGAAGACGAAGCTTTCTACAGGTGGAACTGATACACGTCCTGTACGAAAGGCTTCTCTGTGTGAACTGAACTAGAGGTCCCCCTTTTCCCTCCTTAACCCAGAAAAAGGGGCGGAACTAAAGAACATAATGATAATTGATGGGTCATTGGCTCTATTATTGCAAACCAAGGGAAGCCACCTTATTGCAAAATGCATGGAACTTTGGAATACATGCAAACACTCAAGAAAGGAATAGAAGTTGGAGCTCCTGGTACAGCCATACCAGCACAATGAGAGAGGAGTGATGGAAGGAGATAGACAAAGATACCAGAGTGCCTTCTTGTCTGACTCTCCCCTCCCTCACCCTCCATTTCCATCACATCCTTTAGAGCAGAAGGGGAAAATACACTCTGCCCTGCAGCTCTCTATGGTACAGAAGGACATCCCATAACCTTCTTGTTCCACAAAAATTTGCTGCTAAATAGCAACAGCAAATATAACATGGGGGCAACTTTGATGGTGGTTCCCCCCTTTTAACCAAAAGCTCAACTCACCATATTGTCATTGGCATGGGACAAAGAACTCTACCCAACTTTCATGTCATCTTTCCCCTTTCATCAATTCTGGCAAAAAAATCACTTTGCTCTTTAATGTTAAACTTAGTTTGAAGTACACATTGTTGTTTGCCTTCAACCCAAATACTCCAGGCCCCTTATTGAAATCTTGGCCCCTGGCAGCTTACTTTGCACGAAGAAGAGAGCGGAACTGGTTTTAAATTGATTTTAATGTATATGTTGTGTTAACAGTTTATGCCTATGTTTTTGTTTTATATTGTATGTTTTTGCATTATTTTGCATATGTGGAAACCGCTCTGAGTCCCCTTGGGGAGATAGGGTGGTATATAAATAAAGTTTTATTATATTATTATTCAAGTTGTTTCTGACTTATGTGACCTTAAGGTGAACCTATCAAAAGGGTGTCTGGGGTTGAGAGCATGTGACTTGCCCAAGGTCACCTAGTGTGTTTACATGCCGAGTGAGAATCGAACCTGGTCTCTAGAGTAGTAGTCCAGTGCTACACTAGACTACACTAGACTAGACTAGACTACACTACATTGGCCCCTCATATCACCCACTGCGTTAGTTTCCAATGGGAATGTAAAGAGCACCTAATGTCTACTGATAGCAAAATTGGCACTTCATGTAGTGTTAATCTTGATATTAGTTGGCTTTAGCTGTCTTTTGTATCCCCATTGTACTAGGGCCAAGCAGGATAATCTTGACACAAGGGATAAAAAGCCACAACATTTTAAAAATTGCCATTTCCAAGATAGACAATCAATGGGAGAGAGGATATATTTGACTCCCAGAATTGACCTTATGGTCACTACAAATAGCTGAAAGGATTGAGAGAATGTGAGGCTGCTGAATTACTGTTCGTTAACACCTTTTGACACTCTTATCTTCTGGTCTTAATAAAGACTATGGGTGGTTATCTCCCTACCAGTAGTAATTATCTTTAATGTGGTTTTATATCTATTGTTCTCCATCCATGATTTTATGTTCTGTTATATGCAGGCTGCACCCTGAGTTCTGCAGATATCAATGGGGCCTCAACATTTCACTCTACCCTTTGACGCCAGTTGATTGGACTATATATATTCTAGCTCTGCTATCAGAACTCATCCCTTCTGTTTCCCATTGTAAAACTGTTTTATTCCCTGCATTGCACCACTGCCCATGTGGTAATATATCCACTACTTTTTCTCAATGCTTCTGAGGCTCACTGCCAATTACTTTTTAAAGATTCCCTTTTAGAAGAGCTCGTGTGCTGATAAATGTGGTAGTGTCAAAGTAGATGTTAAGGAAAATACGTGTCCCTTAGGGTTACCTCACCACACACATAATAAGATTCGCTCAGAGATATTTACTTCCGGCATCAGATGTTGAAAGTCTCCCATAATAAAACAAAGCATGCTAAACGTAAGATGCATATCTGAGGCAAACCATGAACTGTGATAAAGAGATAACTTCTACTTCTTGGGGAAGCATCCTTACTAGTATATCCTTTCATTGGAGTCTAGATTTCAGTGTTTAGATTAAACATGTTTTATTTTTATATACATCATTTTGCTCATAGCCCCACTCATAGCATTCCAAAGGTTGTGATGGTTGGCCCTTCACTTCACAAGTTTCTTGTCATTACCTTACACTTCATGCATTCACCTAATCTTCTGAACAGAGTTGCCTCCAACTCTTATACGGTGTAGAGGTATGATCAGAGAATACTGCTGGTGACACCAGTGGAAGCCTCATTTACATTTCTGTAGGACCTTTCTTGATTGTGATGTATCAGCAGGGGCGGCTCAACCCATCACACAAAGTAAGCATTCGCAGTATAGTTGATTCTGCCCAGGGGCGCTCTTGAGGCGCTCTTGGGGGAAAATAGACCTTGACATATGCGAGTTGTAGTTACTGGGATGTATAGTTCACCTAAAATCAAAGAGCATTCTGAACTCCACCAATGATGGAATTGAACCAAGTATGGCACACAGAACTCCCATGACGAACAGAAAATATATATCAATGATTGGTTGGGGGGGGGGCGCCAAAATACTGTTTGCTTACCATTGAAAATTACCTAGGGCCGCCTCTGTGTATCAGCAGTAGTGAACAGCAGCAACAACATCACAGCATCCTCCACCACCATCATGCATCATCCTCTGTCAAGGCAATAGGGCCTTGATTGGGTTCTATACAAGTGTGGCACAGAACCACTAACATCTGTATGGAAAGATCAGTGTATAAGAGTCACATTGGGGTAAACTTCCCCTTTGCGGCACTGTGGGGATGGGGCCTGTGCCACATGACACTTGGTAGGCCTTGCCCCATTTACCCTCAAGTCCCGAGGAAGTGTTGCAAGATGATTCCTTGGCAACTACAGAGAGTTAAGTGCTTTTTGGGTAGCTCCAATGGAGTTACTTGCATTTTGGGTCCTCCATGCAATAGAGGAAAGGAAAATGCGGCAATGCGTGTTGATGCCCTGTCCTCCATCTGATGGGGACAGGGTGCCAACCACCTTGTCCCATTGTCCCCATCTGTTGGGGTAAGCAGGGAGGGCATGCAAAGCACCATGAGGTGCCCTGCACCTGTTCCGTTTCATCAGTGACTGCTGGAGAAACAGCACAGGGGCTAGGAATGTGTGAAGAGGTCACTAGGACATGGAACAATGGTTTCAAACTACAAGAAAAGAGATTCCATCTGAACTTCCTGACTGTGAGAGCCATTCAGCAGTGGAACTCTCTGCCCCTGAGTGTGGTGGAGGCTCCTTCTGTCAGGGGTGCTTTGAATGCAATATTCCTGCTTCTTAGCAGGGGGTTGGACTGGATGGCCCATGAGGTTTCTTCCAACTCTTTAATTCTATGATTAACCTTCTTCCATGCCAAATAGGTAGTCAAATGAAGATGATTGAAGCAATCTGTTGGATATAAATACAGTGGTATACCAGCTCAGTTACATTGGAGGTCTGGGAGAGTGGTCAGGAGGTCTGAAATGGAAAACACCAGCCTTACGGTGCTCACTTAAAAATCTCCAATCTGGTCATCAGTGGCTATGTGATTTGGAGAAAGTGTAGGAGATATTGCTAACCAGCTATTTGGCATGTTGGAGAAAATTGTTGTTCAAGGAGGTACTAGATATCCCCCTTTACATACTTGCCAATAATGTTAACACTACTGAAACTCCTAACATAAGCCGCAAGTGTGTACTGACCCATATGATAACTGTTTCACAATAGCATGTCCATTAAACATGCAATCAAATCAGTCCTGAACCTATACCTGCCATGTGTCTGGATTTTAGTTAGGCCTTGCCAACCTCACATATATACTGAGTACTCAGTATTTCTTGGGATGATAGGATTTTCTATTAGCATAAATATACTTGTTACTGGCACAACAAGGGAGTTGTGTGCTCCCTGTACCCCACTCCAGTTAGAAATCTGGCTGCCACCCCTTGCAATACTTGAAGTTTCCAAACAGTCTTCTAAGGCAACCCCATGTAGAGTGCAGTGCTGTAATCTATTCGAGATGTAACAAGAGCAACTGGCACACAAGTTTTAATTGTGCAGAAGTCTCCCTGGCCACCATTGAAACCTGGGGTTCCAGACTCAACGATGAATGCAGGAGAACTCCCAAGCTGTGAACCTGTTTGCCTGAGGGACATTATAAATTTGCCAGAGAGCAACAACAACAACAACAACAACAACAACAACAGTTTTATTTATACCCCACCACATATCTCTAGGGAGACTCAGGGTGGCTTACAACCAGACAACAGTAAGTAGCATACCTAAAAAGAATTACATATTAGTTAATAAAATCAAAATATCACAACAATATAAGCAGAAATAAACAACCAATTTTAAAAACACTGTAAAACCCTATAAAACATTATATAACACCATTTAAGACCAGACATTCCTATCAATAGAGGATTCAGATTACAGTTCCACATCAAGTGATAGTGTTTACTTCTAGTTTGTGAGCTAAAAGTCACTACTCCATCAACACCTATGGGGAAAAAATATTTCTAGCAGATACCCTTAGCCTAGCAAACCAACATACATCATTCCTAATTTCGTTACATTGTTTACATGGTATTGAAAACCAGTTTCCAAAAGTTCTTCATAGGGCCAATGAGAAAACTGTGGGGAAGGAAACCAAGAAGATGCTGCCAGAGTGGAATGTGACACAACCTCTATCATCAAATGAAAAGAATTGTGTGCCAGTTGCTTTTGTGTTGGGTGAGATCCACATGTAATATCATTTTAAGCCTGTTTCTGTGCCCATTTGGGACAGAGCTTTGGATCAGCCATTGGCATGTAAGTGAGGTTAACCAAGCAGAGAGTATGCAGCCAGGAGCTCCATCATGGCTGGCAACACAGACAATTAGATAGTTAATTCTCTCCAAAAAGGACGACCTCCTTGTTAGCAGAGTGTCAGGCTATTGGCTTCACCTTGGCCTCTTTTTACCATATTCTGCCCAACTGATGGAGTTGTCCAGATGATGTGTGCCATGGATGAACTGGGACTCTCTAGACAATAATACTAAACACAAGAAAGGTGGAGGAAAGGAGAGGAGACCAAGAGGAAAATAAATAAATAGACCTCCTGAAAAAAGAAAGAAAAAAAATCTTGGCTCATATTTGTGGCGGGGCTTTTATGTATATATAAAGTACATTATCGCTGAATGAAAAAGACCCTCATAAAAAATATATCCTTCTTGAAAAGTATTGTTGCTGACAGGAGTGACCTCTGTGAGTCGGCATGTTTACCCATAATTCATAATTAACAAAGACATTAGAAGAGCCGCTGGAGGATTCTGGGCTTTATTTCTTTCTAACTGGGCAGTACTAATGTTGGAAGTGCTCCCAATCCAGCGATTTAACATTTCTGGGAATCTCGGCGAGGCAGCAGAAGCCTCCTTATATAGTTCGTACTTTAGGGGTTTGGTTCGGCAGAATATGGCTGGGATAATTATTCAGCACTTGTTATTGCTGTGGTTTCGCACCTGATCCCCGAGCCATTAGAACACTCGGCAGGTTATTACAACTATCAAACATCAAGGTCTCATCTCTCTTTTTTTTCAAAGTCTTTCGGCTGCAACGTTATCATTTCCTCCTCATTTAAACCCTCAATCTGCATTAGAAGAATGCTTTTGGGCTCAGACCTGGAGATCAACAGAGGCTTAAAATGATAATAAACCCACTCTCTCTTCAGCCTAGGCTCTTCCTTTAACAACTCGAAAAGGGAGCCATGATTTAGAATTTGCTGCACATTACATGAATAGCAATACAGTGATGGCCTGAAATGCTTGGGACCAAAGGTGTTTTGGATTTCAGATTTTGGAATATCTACATTTGCATATGGAGACTGCGGCCAGGAAATCAGAAGACGCTTACTTCTTGGGAGGAGAGCAATGTCCAATCTCGATAAAATAGTAAAGAGTAGAGACATCAGACTGGCAACAAAGATCCGCATAGTTAAAGCCATGGTATTCCCTGTAGTAACCTACGGATGTGAGAGCTGGACCTTAGGGAAGGCTGAGCGAAGGAAGATCGATGCTTTTGAACTGTGGTGTTGGAGGAAAGTTCTGAGAGTGCCTTGGACTGCGAGAAGATCCAACCAGTCCATCCTCCAGGAAATAAAGCCCGACTGCTCATTGGAGGGAAGGATACTAGAGACAAAGTTGAAGTACTTTGGCCACATCATGAGGAGACAGCAAAGCCTAGAGAAGACAATGATGCTGGGGAAAGTGGAAGGTAAAAGGAAGAGGGGCTGACCAAGGGCAAGATGGATGGATAGTATCCTTGAAGTGACTGGGCTGACCTTGAAGGAGCTGGGGGTGGTGACGGCCGACAGGGAGCTCTGGCGTGGGCTGGTCCATGAGGTCACGAAGAGTCGGAGACAACTGAACAAATGAACAACAACAACATAATGAAATATCTTGGAGATGAGACCCAAGTATAAACACAAAATTCATTTATGTTATCCATATAACATGAAGATAGTACCATACTAACATTCAGTATTTTGTGCATGTGTCCATTGGACCATTGAAAAGCAAAGGCGTCACTTTCTTAACCACCCCATAGACAACTTTGGATTTTGGATCTTGTAATTACAGGCAAGAGATGCTGCATTTCCTGGATTCTGAAACTCATTTGCTGATGCAAGCATCTAGAACAGTGGTTCTCAACCTATGGGTGACCAGATGTTTTGGCCTTCAACTCCCAGAAATCCTAACAGCTGGTAAACCGCCTGGAAGTTCTGGGAGTTGTAGGCCAAAACACCCAGGGACCCACAGGTTGAGAACCACTGATCTAGATCTAAGAAAGTTACTTTTGAGAAGAAGAAGAATGAATATGATCACACATTGAAGCTATCAATGCCTAGATAGTTTTAGGCTGTTGGACCTAGGACATCAATTTACCACTGCTTACTTTTACTTAGGTGATCCCTCGTTGGCCGAGTAGGATAGTCTTCCAGGATCAGATTTCTTGTGAGTCTGTAGGTGGCTGTGGAGCCCTATTCTTGATCTGCATCTTCTTCCGCAGTGAGGGCATTGGTTTCCAGGTGGAAGGCGGTCCCGGTCAGGGTTGGCTTGACACACCTTCCTCTTGGCACGTTTCTCTATTTCACCCTCCATTCATGCCTCTTCAAATTCTGAGCACTGCTTGTCACAGCTGACCTCCAGCTGGAGCTATAGATGGCTTAGGATGTCATTATATGCATTTATTCTTATTTGAAACTCTGTCATGAGCAGAACTCTATTCATGGGAGGCTTCTTTTTTGTGGAAGTTACCAATGTTGGCTGTTGGCTTTTATGTTAATGAGGCAGTGAATTGGTTCTGAGATTAACCCTGAACTGTAAAGGAAATACAGCAAGACTGTCCTCTCCACTAAATTTCTTGGCTTCTGGTTCCACATACCATAGAGTTCCCTTGGAGAACCCAGAGATGACCAGAAAGGTATTCTCCCTAGGAATTTTCTTGGTCCTTCATCATAACTCTATGGTAACTTAGCAAATTCCAAGTAAGATTATTTCCTTTAGCGTAAGGGAAGTGAAGCTGTGGATATACATGTTTTGGTTAGGGGACTCTTTCTGTATCCAATATGTTGAACCCTGTTCTCCAAATAGCTGCAGCAGCTTGAATCATTCCTTGACTCACCCATTAAATTCTGAATTAGCATTTATGTAAATCTCTTGATTATATCAGTTTATTCTACTTACTCTACAAATAGGATTCAGGTTATAGAATTAAGTACAAATTGTGATCCAGATTTTTTTAATTAAATACAGAAATAGGATACAACAGATATAGGAATGATCATATTCAAAACTAAAGGTACCAGGAAAGAGAATGATCCATCCAGGCATCCCTAGTTTCCTCCTTGTTTATGCAGGGTCACTGTAAATAAAAACCACAAAGGGTCTTGTGGCACTTTAAAAACTAACAGATCTATTATGTCATAAGCTTCAAAGATAGTGGACTCTAGTCCATGAAAGTTTATACCATAATAAATCTGTTCAATTGTAAGGTGCTACCTTTGTCTTGCTTTTGTTGTTGTTGTTCATTCGTTCAGTCGTCTCCGACTCTTCGTGACCTCATGGACCAGCCCACGCCAGAGCTCCCTGTTGGCCGTTACCACCCCCAGCTCCCTCAAGGTCAGTCCAGTCACTTCAAGGATGCCATCCATCCATCTTGCCCTTGGTCGGCCCCTCTTCCTTTTGCCTTCCACTTTCCCCAGCATAATTGTCTTCTCTAGGCTTTCCTGTCTCCTCATGATGTGGCCAAAGTACTTCAACTTTGTCTCTAGTATCTTTCCCTCCAGTGAGCAATCAGGCTTTATTTCCTGGAGGATGGACTGGTTGGATCTTCTCGCAGTCCAAGGCACTCTCAGAACTCTTGCTTTTACTACACCAGAATAAAACAGCTTCCTGTCTGGCAACTGTAAATTAAGAAACCAATATCCACCTCTGCAGAAAGGGTTACAAAATGTGGATAGTTTGGGAAGGTGAGAGCGAGAATCCAAGGTGAGACATCTAATGATGAAACTGAGAGGTGATATGATTGCCATCTTTAAACAGCTGAAAGGATTTCAGCCACAAATCAGAGCAAACTTTGCTTCTGCTACTCCAGAGAGTAGAACACAAGCAAATATATTGAAATGACAAGAACGAGCTTCCCCCCTCATGCAAAGCTGGAGAGGGGGAAGGGCCTTTGCCACCCCCACCCTTGGGGAGGCGTGGTCAGGGGCGGGGCTAAGCCCGGCTGAGGCCCCGCTCCTCACTTCATCCAAGGACGCTGAAGAAGACGGACCTCTTCAAGATAGGTCCGTGAGTAGGGCCTGGGGGAAGGGCAGGGGCTGGGCCCAGTTGGCTGCATCCCCTTCCCTTCCTCCAGGGCTGGCTGCTGGGGACAAGCGGTGGCTGGAGGGCGGCTGCGCCGCCCTTGGACGCGCGGAAAGCGCCGCTGCGGGATGCCGCCGTTTCTTCCTCCTTCTTTCCCCAGCTTCCCTGCCCCCCCCCCTTACCTTCCCTCTTGTACTGCCTGCGGGTCTGGGGACTAAGTGGGGGTCGCATGGCGGCAGCTGCTGCGGCGCCGCTGGGGTTTCCCCTCCACCAGCTGGGCCCCGGCCTTGGGACAGGCATGGCTCGGTGGGAGAGCCAGTAAAGGGCGCGAGTTGGCTGGCTTGCTGCTGAACTTCTGTCCAACCCTCAGGCCCTCTGCACTGCACTGCTGAAAGGCGGCTCGGGTGGAGGGGGCTTGTAATAAAACAAACCTCATTCAGGGTCCAACAAAGAGATCATAATAACCTAGGCAATGTTTTTACAATAGTTGTGCATTAGTTTCATTTCTGATTCCCTGCACATGGCAATGTTTTACAAGTTGTGCATTAGTTTCACTTTCGATTCCCTGCACATGGCAATGTTTTACAATAGTTGTGCATTAGTTGCACTTTTGATTCCCTACACATGGCAATGTTTTACAATAGTTGTGCATTAGTTTCACTTTTGATTCCCTGCACATGGCAATGTTTTACAATAGTTGTGCATTAGTTTCACTTTTGATTCCCTGCACAAGGCAATGTTTTACAATAGTTGTGCATTAGTTTCACTTTTGATTCCCTGCACATGGCAATGTTTTACAATAGTTGTGCATTAGTTTCATTTCTGATTCCCTGCACATGGCAATGTTTTACAATAGTTGTGCATTAGTTTCACTTTCGATTCCCTGCACATGGCAATGTTTTACAATGTTGTGCATTAGTTTCACTTTTGATTCCTTATGCTGTATAGGTGGCCAGCTGCAGCCTGATGACAAAGCTCAGCAGGCCCGGCTTCAGCTGTGGTGCCAATAAACAAATATACAACAACGGAAAAAATGAGACAATATGAAAACCATTATCACCCTCCCTATAGCTGCACATTTTAATGACAAATTTCATTTTCTTCCTTATAGCATGACGCCAAGGAAGAATGTCGGGGGAGCCAAGGGCAAGGGCCCGGCCAAGAGGACGCCAATAAAACGCCCTCCCCCTCTGGCCCTCTCGTCATCGGATGAAGAGGATCAAACCGCTGACCAGATCAATGCGCTTATTGCGCGCGTTAATGCATTAGAAAAAGAGAAAGGGGGTGGCTCAGTGGCTTCGGTTCAGCGACCGACACGTACGGCTAGCAGGGCACTCCTATTAAAATCACTGTCCTCTCGTATATCCGTTTTAGAGTCGGGGAGACAGAAGGCCACGCCAACATTGGAAGGTCGGTCAGCCACGCAGGAGACAGTCGAAGCTGAGCCACAACGGTCTAGCGAAGCAGCGGTTGACCACCAGCCACAGACCATGGCCCAGGCCAGCACGACTTCCTCATCAGGTAACGTAGAGACACACGCTTGCCCATGGGGGTTAACTCAAACTCAAGAATCCGACATAGGGCAGCTAGTGTCAGTGGGCGCTCAACCATCCGTTACCCCCACCCTCATGGCGACACAGCCGTCTCAGGCCTTGGCCCCTAAGGAGACAGAAGAGGCTGCTAGCTCAGAAACGTCACACCAATTTTGGGGCACTGCTAATTGGACATTGCCAGCACCCAAGCGGCTGGGTAGTGTTACACTAGGATCACACTTAGCACAAAAAACCATTGATAAAATCCTGCGGAACGAATACGTGGACATTTTCTCTCTCTTTTTTAGAGAATTAGAAAAAAAGGAAAAGGAGGATTTAGATGATGAGAGAAAAGAGCTTTTAAAAAAGCGCAGGATTGACCAAAATTGGGGCAATTGGTTTACGTGTTTCCTAATTTATGGTGGAGTGCTAGTACAGGCTTACCCATCACGAGCTCATTCCCTCTTTCAATATCTAAATATCGTATACTCAGCCTACGTTAACTTTACTGGTAATGCATGGTTGCTATACGATAAGAGGTTCCGCCTGGAGGCAGCCCGATATCCTACTTTACGCTGGGATTTAATTGATGATCAACTCTGGATGGAGGTGCTGACGCCGGCACGGCCGGTTTATGGTGAGAAGGCTGATAGTGGCCACACCATACAGAATTTCAGGACTGGCCAGTCCTTTCGTCAGCCGGCCAACCAGCAGCCCCTCCAGCAACAGCAAAAAGCCTTATGCTGGGAATACGCTTCCCAAGGAATGTGTTCCCGCAAAGGCTGTAGGTTTCAGCACTCCTGCTCAATCTGTTATGGCCCTCACGCAGTCAAGAACTGCAGCAAGGGAAAGTCAGTTAGACCCAACCAGAAGGACAATCAATTTCAAAAGCGGAACCCTGGCACAGTTCCCATTTCAAAAGGGCCCCAGCCCAATTCATTTGGAACAACTTGAAATTTGGCTGCAACATTATCCAGATGCAGCCGCAGCCAGCTATTTACGTAGTGGCTTTAGGGAGGGTTTTCGGATCCCAGCCCACGGCCCCAGGGTCCCTTATAGGTCACATAATCTTAAATCAGTGGTGGGGATGGAAAAACTGGTTTTACAAAAGATCAACAAAGAAATAGCGGAGGGTAGGGTGGTGGGCCCCTTTCTCGAACCGCCCACCCCGCATCTGAGAGTGTCCCCACTAGGGATAGTTCCAAAAAAGGCGCCGGGCGAATTTCGCCTCATCCACCATCTGTCCCATCCCAGGGGCAGGTCAGTGAATGACGCCATCCCTGAAGAAATTTGTTCAGTCCAATACACTTCCTTTGATTCGGCAGTTCGAAGAATAAGGGCTAGGGGTATAGGGGCTGAATTGGCAAAAAGCGACATTAAGTCAGCGTTTCGCCTTTTGCCGGTTCACCCAACAGATTTTGAACTGTTAGGTTTTCAGTTTGGAGGCCATTATTACATGGACAGGGCTTTGCCAATGGGGTGCTCCGTGTCATGTGCGGCGTTCGAGGCCTTTAGCACCTTCCTTGAATGGGCGCTTAGGGTTAAAACGGGGCTGCCGGGAATAGTTCATTATTTAGATGATTTTTTGTTTATCGGGCGACATGGCTCGGGTGAATGTGCCTTTCTGTTAAAATCATTCCAAAACCTGGCAAGAGAATTGGGAGTGCCACTGGCCAGTGAAAAAACAGAAGGCCCGGCTACTAAAATAACCTTTTTGGGCATTGAGCTGGACACAATCCAGCAATTTTCAAGGCTCCCCCCCGAAAAGATTTCCAACCTTATAACACGTATCAGGCTCTTCAGGTCAAAAAACAAGGCAACTTTGCACGAGTTTCAAGAGATTATTGGTCACCTGAACTTTGCTTGCAAAGTTATAGCGCCTGGCCGAGCATTTCTGAGAAGGCTCTCCGAAGCAACGGTAGGGATAGCCTTGCCCCATCATCGAATAAGAGTAACCCGGGCCATTAGGTCCGATCTCTTGGTTTGGCTTCAGTTTCTTACCCAATTCAATGGAATTTCCTTTTGGAGGCAAGACCTTATGTTGAAGGATGCTCTCCAAATTGCTTCCGATGCCTCAGGGGCCATAGGTTTCGGAGTCTATTTTGAGGGCCGATGGTGCGCAGAACGCTGGCCTGAGAAGTGGCACGAACGGGGCTTAACCTCTGACTTGACATTTTTGGAATTTTTCCCCATCCTGGTGGCTGTAATACTGTGGGCGCAGTATTTTGCAAATTGCACACTACATTTTTGGTGTGACAACATGTCAACGGTCCAGGTGGTTAACTCTCTCACCTCACGATCTAGCAGCACAATGGAAGCGGTTAGAATGTTCACGCTTCATTGTCTGAAGTATAATATCTTGTTCAGGGCATTCCATATCGCCGGGGTCGATAATTCCTTAGCGGATTCTCTGTCCCGAATGCAGATAGAGCGCTTCAGGCAACTTGCCCCCAACGCGGACGCCCATCCGTACAGCATGCCGGTCCATCTTTGGGAGATTGGAATGCAGAGCTAGTCAGGGGCATGAAGTTGGCTTTGGCGCCGAGTTCCAGGAGGGCCTACATCAGGGCGGTTCAAGAATTCCTCGAATTTAGAAAGTTATACTCCTTACACCAGGTTACGCCAATTCCTTATGACGATGTGGCACAGTTTGCCATCTTTTTACAAAGGAAGGGTTTGGCCCCGCAGACGGTTAAGGCCAAGTTATCTGCCATTGCATTCTGGTTGAAGGGCCAAGGCCTGCCTGACTTCACGTCAGACTTTAGAATCAGAAAATGGCTGGAGGGTTTGACGAGAGAGAGATGTAGACACAGGGACGATAGGGCACCTTTGACACCCGTCATTCTAAAAGGAATGAAGCAGGTTTGGACACAGATTTGCGAATCACAATATGAAGCTCAATTGTTCCATGCCTCGGCCCTCATAGCATTCTTTGGCGCTCTCAGAATAAGTGAGCTGGTTGCCGGGTCAAAGTCTGACCGGTCCAATAGGGCCCTTGCTCTTTCTGATTTGCGCTTGGACCACGATGCTATACATCTATTGATAAGATTTTCAAAAACAGACCAAAAAGGCAAGGGATCAGTCTTAAAATTGCAAAAGGCTAGTGATCACGATCTATGCCCAGTCTCTGCCCTAAATCTCTACCTCAAAAGTAGGGGATTATTTGAGGGCCCCTTGTTTTGCCATCAAGGGGGATCACCGTTGACAAAATTCCAATTTTGGTCCATTACAACGAAGGCCCTTAAGATACTGGGTATAAAAAACCAAAAATTCGGAACCCACTCTTTCCGGATTGGAGCAGCCTCTACTGCATTTGCTATGGGATACTCTGTAGAGAAAATAAAGAGCTTGGGGCGGTGGAGGTCCGGGGCATACCAATCCTATATACGTGAGTTGCAGTCATAGTTACAGTTCTTATCTTTTCAGATGTCACGAGAGTGTTGCATAGAAGAAGGGTCCTCGTGTGTGGCCACAGCTTTATACATTGGGCCGAAAGGCAGGCTCGGAGAGGAACCTTCGGCCAACACCTCGGCCTTTCAACCATGGCTATGGTTGACTGGAAGGGCAGAAGAGGCCTGAGGTGGGATGGACTAATCCCTTTGTTGTTCAATTCTGGAAGTTGTTATCCACCTGATGTTCTGATCATTCACCTGGGAGGGAATGATCTGGGTTTGCTGAAGGGCAGGGCTCTGTTCCTTCAAGCTCTGAGCGACATACAGAGAATTAAGGAGGCATGGCCTCAAGTTTGTATAGCGTGGTCCGCTATTAT